>NC_135751.1:7472500-7757500 GCF_041903045.1 Epinephelus lanceolatus
AGATGCTCAGTTTGGTTCCTATGTGGTGGCTGGTGGATTATTTTTCTTTTTATTATGAAGATTTTAAAAGAAAGAAAGAAAGAAAGAAAACAACACAAATGAAAAAAAAAACAAAACTAAAGTAATATATCCTATGTATGAATCCAAATTTAATCTGGACTCACACATTGATCCGAGGTGTGTCCACTCGGAATGAAGTCTCCGCAGAAGAACCGCACACAGACTTAGAGGAAGAGGAAAGTAAAGGCTCGCTATACTGAGACATTGTCTCGTTTTCATTTTCTTGTGTCAGTCGCATCTATCCACCCTTTTTTTCCAAATATAGACCCGAAGCGCTTCATACTTAATCCAGTTAGATTTTATGTTCATTTCCCATCCAGGCAACTTGGACACAGTCTGCCTGTCTTCGTCTAATGGTGAGTGTATTGCATTTTTTTCTTTGCATAATGACAGGAGGCCACAGGCCGTTTACAGCGTGATGACTGTTGATTTGTAGTGATCACTTTATTTATTATTCACTCGTTCATGTCTGCAGGATGTAAAAGAGCCAGAGCTGTAGCCAGGATTTAGAAATAGTGAGATCACACTGCATAATTACTTCATTTTCATGTCTTAACTGTTTTAAAAGAAAATACTTATTTCCAATATGAAGGTGTTTAATATCCTTCTGAAAATCCCACTGAAATTTTAAGTGTGGGTTCAGCAGAAATGGGACACTTTGATAAATCATGAAACACACTGGCCATAAATATGTGTATTATTTATTACATACAGGCTAGATAAAAATATTTATTGGTTCTTTCTTTCAGCCAAAGGCCAAAAAGCATTATTTAAATATTTCACTTATTATTTGTGATTTCATTATTTATTTATGTATCTATTTTTTTCTTTTCTTTTTTTTTTACCTCAGAGTAATCAAAATTAAAAAACAAACAAACAAACAAAAAAAAAACAACATGAAATCAGCTCATAAAATACAACACACAAATTCCCCCAAAATATACAGAGGACATAATCTCAGTGTCCTCAGTGTTAGCTAAATGAAGATCTAAAATGTCTATATTTGAAACACACTTGGTGAGAAGAATTAATCTTTTGCATAATTCTGTGGAACTGCTATCCTGTCTGCATGACCAAAGTTTCTACCTGTTTCAACCGACACATTATTTTAATAAAGTGCCAAAATTTTCACTACTGAAGAAATGTTGGTGCTAGACTAGACACTGAATTCTATTTTTAAATAAAGTATAGGCTGTATTACTATGAAATTTTAATGTTAAGTGCTTCTCATTCTGAACACACTGGAATTCCATAATTATGACTTATTATAATTATGCATTTTATGTCATCTCCTCTCTTTCCTACGTCCAAATTGGCAGCTGCAATTTACTTGAAATAAACCAGACCAGTCTGCATGTTACAGATGGTTCAACTGTGATACACAAGCAGACTCAACTGTATACACACACACACACACACACACACACACACACACATATATATATGTATACATGAACAGAGAAAGTACCAGCTTTATGCCAGTGGGATTCACAACTCTGCCAGTTTCCAGTTAAGTGGATTATAGTTGATTTTCCAACTTACTTTAGTCTGTGGGAAACATGCTAGTGTTTCTATTGATGTAGTATTTCCTGTGAGAGATTTCTAACTTCTGTTTCTGAAGTTTGATGAGTTCCACTTCCTGTTCAGTTAAGTTCAAAATGCAAGAGATACAGATGGTGCAGGGCATTTCCTTTAGACAGAGAGAAGCAGAGATAAAAGACAAACATACTCCATTTCCTTTTAATAAATACCCTAATAATAATTTGTTAAAGAAAAATTCTTGAAAAGATCACAGAGAGACTGGGCTGCCAGTTGTAGGAGTCACAGTGGCAGTAGAAGCAGTATCACTGGTAATATTACTATTTATCATGTCAAAATCTGCTGGGTTGCATCCACAAGGTTTGCATTTGTATCCCATCCAAAGCATCACATACCTGTGTGTAGTCCAAATTCACCATGACTGGTTGTATTATCAGTATCAGATGTGCTGATAGAGCTGCCGTAAATGACCCCTGCTATCTCTGTATTTCTCTTTATGGTCACAAGTTGCAAACAAATGATGTGGTTTTCTGTTTCCTGCAGCTTAGATATTCAAGACAGTGGCTAAAGAGTGGAGTCACCTCTAGAATATCATCTTACAGTGTATTGTGGGGGTGGCCTACTGCACAGTGCATATCATGCTGTAGTTGGATATCTCAACATGTTAGGACAGGATAGTGATCTAACAATAGATCCATGTCCCTCAACCTGACCATCACCCTGTTTCATCGGAGGCTAAAGGCAGCACTCTGAGTCATTATATTGCATGAGAAGCGACCCACAGGGCTTCAATGTGCAGCTTTGATCAGGAACACATGGCTGAACTTCCTCTGCTGCTGCAATAGTCAGCTGCTGTCCGTTTGCTAGGAGAGGAGGAGAGAAGGAAAAGAAAAGACACTGGAGGAAAGGCAAGCGATGCTGAGTGTAATTCAGTGGAGACAAAATAGTGCAAATACAAAGAGCAGAGTAGGGCAGGCAGGAGAAAACAAGGAAATAAACAAGGAGAGGAAATGGATGACGAGACGAGAGATAGAGGGAAGAGCAATAAAGGACGGAGGGAGGACAGCCTCAGTTTCCTGGCTGCAGGTCTGAAGGCGCCATGTTGAGACAGCAACATTTCTGCAGCGCCACACTGTCTCCTGCCTCATCTCTGTCCTGTCTTCCTCCCTGTCCGTCTACATGCCTCTTTCCTTTTTCCCATCTGTCTCTCTCTCCCACCTTTACTTTTTACCACGGGGGTAATTGACAAACTCATTTATTGGTGGTTGGAGGAAGTGGAGGAGGCAGTTGTGCCAGCGGTGGCTTTACGGCTGCCTTATTGCCCCTTATTGCTTATTGGTGGTCAACAAAAGACACTCCAAAGGGCGGTTTGGCCTCCTGGAAAGTCTGCCTTTTTTGTCGTGCTTCCTGTCCGTCTCATTCTCTTTTGATGGTCGGCTTTGTCTCTCAGATATGCGTGGCTGTTTTTCAGAGACTAAACAGATATCTTTGTCTTTTTTTTCACAGGGATCCTCGTCTACGAAACATCCCCTGACATGATTCCTAAATGTAATACTTCTATCCACCAGCTGACCTCGACCATCTCTGTTCACTCAGAGTTCATTGTGTATCACCATATCGCTGCTTCAGATGATCACGCAGCAACTCAAGAGGTTTTCTAAACTTCTTTTCACACCAGGGTCACGCAGTTGGATATTCATTAAGCCAAGCAGGAACCTGGTGCTGAAGGGATTTTACTTGTTAGATATGATTTACTGCAGCAGTCTGACCTCCTGCTGCTGGATTCAGTCACATGCACTCTAATCATTTGATTATAACCAGAGGAAGGCAGTGCTGCAAGTCTGAGTTATTGGACTTGCGTGACGATTCAACTGTAATTGAATTAACATGGATTTGCATTTTTCGATCTTTCAGATGACTCTTGGCATATATAAAACATAGTCTGGTTTCTTTACGTGTTTTGATTCTGTGCCACAAATGGGAAAGAGATGCAAAGCAGGATGTAAAATGCAGACCAGCGTGGCTAGCTGTGGAAAATTATGTCGTGTAACAGTGAAACTGATAAAAGAATGTGATACTACAATAGAGTTTGTGTTAATGTGTTCTGTGAAGACATAAACACCACAAACAATGAAAAGCAACAAAATTCCTTCATTTCTCTGCCATGTTCTTTTGTTCTACAGCCTGAAGACTGCACATGCTTACAAATATTTAAGCTGTGACCTGTTGCATTAATAAAAAAAAACAAAACAAAAAAAACTATTTGTCATATTTACTGAAACTGTCACTATTCTTCCACACTAAATCATGCCTACTCTATTGAGAAAGTTTGTGAACTGGCTGCCATGTTGAAAACAGTCAAGCTGAAGCAAATGTTCTCATTTTACAGCTAAACAGTACACTAAAATGTGTTTCTGAAAACATGTGAGGAAATAAACAGGCAATGCACTAGCAGAATATTGATTCATATTTGATCAGCGGTGCCCAGTTTGGCATTTTGACTGCAGTTTAGGAACTGTGATTGACATGACTGATAGATTTTAGCAATTGGTGTTGAAGGCAATAGGAGGAGGAGGGACATGGTTTTTTTTTCAAACTATCTTTCTCATTTTCTTTGGGATGACAGTTCAGCAAATATTACAAGAAGTTATTTTCATACCAACTGTGACTTTAAAGGCAAACTGTAAGTTCAGCTTGGATCTTATTCTCATCAGTGCAGCCATCAGTTAGATCTCACATTGTTTACATCACTAAAAAGATTCCAGTGGGATAAAAAGCACTTGCAATCACATAAGAGCCACAGGGAGTCAATGAAGAGAGTCTAAAGAGCTGCATGCAGCTCCAGAGGTGCAGGTTGCCTACCCCTGGTTTAGCCAAATAATCTAAGACACTTTACTTTCAAGATAGTTTCAAGATAACAAATAATTGTCTCAAAAAACTGGTATAAAATTTTCGGACTGCCTTCATGTTTCTATACAATGTATCTTCATACAACAGTTTGTATTGCTTTAGGGAAGAAAAGTTACTGTGGTTAGGTTTAGGAAAAGAAACATGGTGACAGAGTAGCTTAAAGTGACTCAGTGTTGACTCAGATTTCAAATGTTTCTGAACACCAGTCTCCTGGGGAAAGTCCTGTGTTTTATGACTCATTCACCACCCCAACCTGCCTCCTTCTGTACTCCTGTCAGAGCATTGGTCATGTGATTACAGCCTTCCCAAATAAGTGGGTCATACACAAATTACTGGCTCATCATTACATAGTATACATTTTTGTGCATTATTTTAAACAGCCTATAATTCTGGGATAAAGCCATTTGATTTTATGACCTCAGAGCCTCTCGTTTTGTCATTGCACCATCATGTTCAACATAATTAAAAAAAGTGTGTTTCAAATGTAGTGGACATGTTAAAACTTTCCATTTCTTTCCATTTCAGTTTTTGAATTCGTGTTGTGACAACACTCTGGTTAACATGTGGTTAAGTACCAAAAAAATTTGGCCAGGGTTAGGAAAATATCATGTTTTGGCTTAAAATACCCTGTTTGGTCACTGCATAAATGGCTGAACATGTCCTGGCATGTCATTAAAAAACAATCACGTTTGTGACAACAAACACAGCTGGACATGTCCTGTCATTAAAAAACAATCACTTTTGGCACAACAAACATGGCTTGTTTATGATCTGTCATTTCAAAAACACCCACTTTTGTTGGTCTCGACCGGTGGTTTACCGCTTTGCTGCTTGGCAAACGTCTCACCAAGGTGTCACTTCATCCACCATCCCCTCCTCTTCCTAATGAGAAACTTAGCTCATATACATGATCTGAACTATGTCTAGGTAAAAAAAAGTAAAAATGTACATATCCATGGTTTGCAGAAACATACAATGGCAACATTTTCTTCTGGTGACTGGGCTGGCATTACTCACTTGTTTAAAAAACTTTTTCCTGTAATGCTTCCTCTTTTGATCATGTGAATGATAAAAGCAATGGCACCACAAAACTTCAGTAGTTGGTTTATGTTGTTGGGTGTACGAAGGGAGATGATCATTGTTTGTGTCCTGTTCCATATAAACTGTCAACATTAGTTTCTTTTACTGTGACTACGATTTTTCCCTAAACTCAAAGAAATAGTTCAACATTTTGGAAATCATGCCGATTCACTTTCTTGGTGAGGATTAAATCAGAAGATCAGTGTAACTTTCATATCTGTACAGTTAATTTGAAGCCACCACTAGCAGCGGGTTAGCTTAGCTTTGCACAACGTCTGGAAACAGCTAGCCTGGCTCATACCATAAGTAACAAAACATGCCCTACGTCACCTCTAAAGCTCACTGATTAACATGTATTTCATTTGTTTAATGTGTACAAAAACTGAAGCCTTAAAACAACACGTTGTAGTTTTATGTAGGGCTATGTGCCAAAGTAGTTCTTGGCTGGGACCAGTAACCTCCTAGAGTCTCTGCTGGTTCACTGGCAACCCTTATGTTGGTGACCAGACTCCAAGTTACTGTGTCAGGCCAAGAAACAGTCCACAGAACACCCATATATTTAGTGAACAGACACGTGTGTTATTTTTTTTTATCTTATCTAACTCTCGGCAAGAAAAGTAAATTGAGAATTTTTAACACGTTGAACAATTCCTGTCCTTAAACAAACCTTAACAAACCATAGCCACTGGTGGTTTTGGAAGACACTGAGTGCAATTACATGGACATGAATAATCCATTTATGTAGCTTATCCTGGTTTTGATCATCATATACATGATATAGTGTTTACATGAACACAGAGAAGTTGGGTTATAAGCATTCTCTTTTTACATTCTGGTTTTGGTCGGAGTACTCCAACTAGCATATTTAGGCTAGTCATAAACAAAATATGGTGTTTCCATGCTTAAACACATGTACGCAATTTTTATAGCTTCCTCTTGGATATATGCTGCTTAAGGTCTGGAACCTGATTGATACTTTTTTATAAAGTCCTAACCTCACCTGCATGCTGTGCCCACGTACATCCCAGGCACAACAAAATTAGGTCAAAATTTTAAAAAAATACAGGCAAAGGGCAGAGTCAAAACAGATCAATACACCACCACACGAGTGAGGGTCATGAGTGATGATTGAGAGTGATTACTTTTGTTTGAGTCTGTACATTGTTTTCTCAGAAAATCCTGCACTGTATATATTTTTATGCTGTTCCACACGAGGATCCTGGCGTAGCCAACGTTACTTTCTTGGGTAAAAAATGGTTACCCAAGTTCTTTGGATATCCATGCTAGTCCAATGCATTTTTGGCAATACCATGCAATACAAATGTGTAATTTTTGCTTACTGTGTTTGAATACAGCCATTTCATCGTAGTAAGACCATTTTTTTCAAACTTGACCTCACCTCACCTCACTGTCCTCTAGGATTTCACAGCCACATGAAACTTTACAACTGAAAGCTAAAGACTTTGGGCATTCAGAGAATGGATGACTTTCATAGGTATATTGACTATTAGGGGGCTTCTTGGCAGTACAGAAGTGCTCACGATCCAGTCACTGAAAAATGCATTTTTTACAGAAATGTCCAAATGTCAAATTTTTTTATATAAAATTACAACATGAATTTTTCTACGGTTTTCTTCAGTGTCTTGGTGTCTTAATGTGGTGTTTTGGAGGATTTTTTTTGCCATATTTGTCAGTTCTTGAGCAGTAAAAAAATGCTTAAATATAGCACCAAATCTGTGATACAAATGGTACCAACCCAATCAACCCCAATCTTATGAGGCATAATTGAGCATGGGACTGGCGATCAAATACTTCCATTATAACGTTCTAAGCCCATACACACTCCAAACTTTAAAAGTTTGAATACGTGCTTAACCAAAACAAAATGCTTATTACAGATTTATGAACATAAAAATTTGACACACAGTGCTGAACTGCCTCTCAAATTAATCTTCATGTTTTAGATGATGTATAGGCTACCACATCTATGTGGTGTGTACTGTTTATCTGCCCCCAAAGATCCCCTGTCACCCCCGAGAAAGACAAAATTGGGTCTATGGGAGGGATGAAGTGGACGATGTTATTAAAAAGGAGAACATAAATTGAAAGGAGGTAAACTTAAGTCTCCTGCATGAAGGTCAGATGTGTTACATGCACTTTGTAACCTCCTACATTGGCACTGAATGTTGACATTGCATGTGATTCAAGAGGTTTGGAATCATCCAATAAGGATGTTATTCCTAGGGATACTGGGATGTGGTTGGAAGGCAATGACAAACAATGTACTTTGAGGACACATTATTGGTTTCAATATGGAGTTTTAACACAACATGTAAATTCTATTTCAGATAAATTGCTACCTATTGTTGTCACAGAATCAGAAACTGTATTTCCTGTTGGTTTTGATGGAGTGTCCTGTGCTCTGTTGTGTGAAATCACAGAACCAGCTGGAGTGGTTCCCTCTGCTGCCGCCATGGGCCAATCACTGGATTCATACAGGAGCTGTGTGATCTAGGTAGTTTCAAGTTGTTGGGCTGGATGCTTGAGATCACAGGAACCTGAAACTGCCTTAATCACACCAGTCTCAGCTGAACACAGTGGCATGCCAACAAACAGCAGAAGAGGACATCAAGCACACTCAGCACTTAACCCAACACAACCTCTGTCATCTGTGTACTATGTACTGTTAAGGAGTCAAAATGCTTTGTTTAATGCTGCTAGATGGGCAGTCTGGTGAAGCCTATTTAGATTGGTTGCCTTTGCAAAAAGCCACAAGTAAATGCAAAACACATGTTCTTTGAATCTGAAATTGAAAATGGATACATGGTGGTTTCCCCATGTGTTGCTCCATCAGAAGCCTCAGTAAACATTGCCTTTGTTTGAGTGAAGGTGCTTCCAAATGTTTATGTTTTCTCTCTAGAGTCTGTAGGAGCTCCTTTCACTGATCATATCTGACATGGATCTCATTTTACATTTTTATTAGTGTGTTCCCTCTTTGTGTTGTGTGTTGGAATGTGGAATAATCATTGTTTTTAAGGGGGGACAAGGAATGAAAATTCTCATTTCAATTTGACTTAAATGACAAAAGTGTCTGCAACTCCAGCATTAAGGCAAAGACTGTGCCTACCCACACAGGTGTTTTGGCCGATTAAACCTCTGCTCAGGTTAAAGTGAGCTATGGCTCTGCTGAGGTCATCAAACTTTCTACTCTCTTAGCATTAAAGGGCCAGTGTGTAAAATGGGTTGAAAACCGTTGAAAACAGTGACATCAGTGGTCAAATTCTAGATTGCAGGGCTCACTCACTCACCCCTCCCGTCGGGTAAATGACGGTGGCCTCGTAGGGACAAAAAGCCTTGCGCACGAGTTTTTCAGGAGTAGGTCTATCTAGCTACTAGGTGAATGTTTATTTAGAAATCTAAACCATGTTACGATATTGTAATGAATCCCTCCCGAGCAGGAGACCAGAGGAGCGTTCGGGAAAAAGGCCCATTTATTTGAGCACTCCAGAAACTCCAGTAACACACCACTCCGTCCCAAACTCTGACTCTTCTGGCGTAACAGACACACTTCATAACTTTACACACATACTCGTTTACCATGCCAAGTGGGGACCCCCTCCCCTCTCTGCTCCGCCAATCTCCAGCCTGCACACTGACTGACAGGGTAGCTGGTAAACAGTGCTCAGCTGTTTATTTAGCCTAGCAATATCTCTGGACTATAGTAGCTGCAATGGACGACTTTGAACGCGATTTTGAAGAGTTTCTTGTAGCGGACACAGACCCAGAGCCATACCTGTTTGAGCCGGAGTATACAGATGAGGAACTCCATGTGTTTGATGCTGAGCGGGCGAGAAGAGAGGCTGAATGCACAG
Source organism: Epinephelus lanceolatus (assembly GCF_041903045.1). Classification (NCBI taxonomy): domain Eukaryota; kingdom Metazoa; phylum Chordata; class Actinopteri; order Perciformes; family Serranidae; genus Epinephelus; species Epinephelus lanceolatus. The sequence continues at coordinate 7,481,962 of NC_135751.1, forward strand.
AATGGGATTTGGTGCTCCCATTGTTGGGGAGATATATCATCAGGAGGAAAAGCGCTGCAGAGAGTGCATCACAAGGAGTGAAGCTGCGTCTTCTTTTCCTCGCAGATGACGGTTCGGGTTCATTCTCTCCTGTTGCGTGGTAAGTGTGGTCCATTCGCAAACTTTATAACTAAAAAAACTTTTCACTACTCTCTATCGACGAACTACTAACACTCTGCTGTTTCGTCCTCCTTCTTCCTTCCTTCCGCTGTCTTCATTGGTTCATTTATACACGCGAAACGCGTTCTCTGGCTGGCTGGATTGTCCACTCGGTCTGCCGTACATACATGGCGGCGCAAGATGGCGATCTCTCTAAAGCAAGGCCCTTGCTATATATATATAAAAGCATAATTATAAGGCTACGAAAACCAAACGAATTTTATTTTATAGCGATCGTACACTTGTATAAACATATTAATGAGTAGAATATTCAGATTCAGATTCAGATTGACAATAAACCATGCCAAATATTACACACTGGCCCTTTAACAGGCAACACAACTAAGTGAGTGAGGGGGATGTCAGTCAAGCACAGTCCTGAGCCAGAATAAGTGGAAACACCTGTGTGCATGTGCACATCTGGGTCTGTGCAATTTGTTTGTGAAATAGTAAAACTTAATAAAATGAGAGTCTGAACTGTGATAGTCACATTAAAGGGATAGGTCAGAATTTTTGAGTTGTATGGAGTGCCTATCCATATGTATTACATACTGTAGATGTCAGTCGGCATACCATCAGCTTTGAGAAAAGGCAGGAGCACCGAAACGACAGTTAAACACTGCTGTGGATGGGGGTGGCACACAGCGTAGACCTATATCAGCCACCTAAAAATAAATCCCACCTGAAAAAGTCAGTAACAGCTTAAAGGGATAGTGCACTCAAAAATGAAAATTCAGCCATTATCTACTCACCCATATGCCTGGCAGGGAGGCTCTGGTGAAGTTTTAGAGTCCTCTGCTTCCGGCTTTCTTACAGTGCAGACGCTCTGCTGCTTGCGCTTCGCTTTGCTTACATTCTTTTGTGGATATACTTGTTTTTTCCTGCTAAAAGCTACAGAAAGTAGATCCTGGATACTTATAAAGCATTGGGACCTTAATTTGTGAGAGATATAGATGACTACTGCCATATTTTCACCACTTTTTCACAACTTTAGTACTGTGTGAGCAGGGCTGAGGCACAGTGCAAGCCTGAGTGGAGCCGACTTGTGAAGCAACCTGTAGCAACTTAGCTTGGTTTGCTAAGCTAATGGCTACATCCAGCCGTCCCGATGAACACCAGCAACTTGTTAAGAAAGACAGGATCATTGCCAACCTCAAGGAAGACATCCGAAGGCTGTCAGCAGAACTCAAGTCCCAATCTGAGCTGCTGACAAACACCCTGGACGTGGCTCACGAGCAGTCAATACAGATCGCCTCGTTAAAAGCTGCTCTTCAGGACACAGTAGCCTGGGATCCTACCTCCTCTCCTCCGCAGCCCAGCAGTTCAACGCCCTGTCGTAAGCCGCAATGGTCAAGAAAGACTTTTATGTTTTTATTGGAAACACTTAAAAAACTTCACTCAGGAGTGTCTTTCATCTCTGGACCTATCCCAACACTCGGCAGAGGTTGCGAGTCCTTCAGCAGACTCCTTGGCTTAAGCACATGGCTGTCATCAGCCTGCCTCGAGCAACAGGTTGGATTTATTGACAATTTTAATATTTTTTGGAACATAAAAAGCCGCTTCATGTCAGACGGGATTCACCCAAACAACCTTGGCTCCAGATATCTTGGCTGCAACATATGTCACACCATCAAGTCATCTTATCAGAACATACGTGCACTGATAAGCAGGAAGGTCAGCACACAGGGAGCAGACAGACAGACAGTTACTGCTCCAAAAACAACAACCGCCTCCCATGATGATGATGTCACGGTCTGTGACTCTGTCCTCCACATTACAAGAAACCTGCAGAGATTGTCTCTGTCCAGAAAGAATGTCAAGAAAAGAAGAGATAGGACAGTCACAATGCCGCTTTCCCCCTTATGCCGGCAATGTCACTCAGCCGGCGGCATGGCGAAAATAAAATCAACTGCAGAAAATCAAGGACAGTCAACCCATCAAATCTGATATGTATCTCATGTCAAACACAGTCTGTCTCTAAACTTATGCCAGATAACGTTTCACAACTAGCACTTCTAAATATCAGGTCTCTGGCTGGCAAATCCTTCTTAATCAATGATTTTATTAACAAGCACAAACTTGATTTTATGTTTTTAACTGAAACTTGGCTAGGTCAGGAAAATAGTGCAGCTGTTTTAATTGAGACAGCCCCTCCAAATTTTAGTTTCTTTAGTGAAGCAAGAATACATAAGAGAGAAGGCGGAGTTGCCACTCTGTTCAAGGACAGCTTCCAGTGTAAGCAAATGTTTTATGGTCAGTTTGACTCCTTTGAATATGTTGCCACTCAGTTAAAATCCCCCTGTCGAGCAATTTTAGTGACCATCTACAGACCCCCCAAATATGATGCAAGGTTGTTTGATGAGTTTGCCAAATTGCTGTCTATTGTGTGCATGGAATTTGACTGTGTTGTTTTAGTGGGAGATTTTAACATTCATGTTGATAATCTTACAGATGGGTGTGCTAAGGAACTGTTAAATATTCTGGATAACTTTGGGCTTTCTCAGCATGTCACAGAACCAACACATAACAGAGGACACATATTAGAACTAATTATTTCCAAAGGTCTTAATATCTCTGAGGTTGTGGTGAACGATGTCGCTTTATCTGACCATTACTGTGTTTCAAATAAATAAAAAAAATAAAAATAAAATAAAATAAAAGTGAAGCAGAGGTGATCAGAAAGCGTTATATAAATGATAACACCTGTGCATTATTTACCCTGGGTTTTACACCATCACAAACCCTGCCCTCAGCTCTAGTTGATGACCTTGTAAGAAGTTTTAGTTCCAATGTTATGACTGTTATTGATTCTATCGCCCCAATTAAGACCAAAGTTATGTCAGGCAGGAAAAAGGCACCCTGGAGAAACGCCACACTGGTTAAAGAATACAAAAGAGTATGTAGACAAGCTGAACGCAGGTGGCGAAAAAACAAACTCCAGGTATATTACGACATTTATAAAGAGAGTCTTCACAACTATAACCAGGAACTGAAGAATGCAAGGCAATCATATTTTTCAGAGATTATCAATAGAAACAGTAATAATGCCCGCACACTTTTTTCTGTAGTGGACAGACTGACCAACCCCACAGCATCACTCCCTCCTGAACTACTGTCTAACAAGTCATGTAATGACTTTGCAGCCTTCTTCACAAACAAAATATTACAGATAAGACAGGCAGTGTGCAGCTCCAGCTCAGGAATGATAACTCTTGTGCCTTCCTGTCCTCCGGTTAATCTAGGACATTTTAGCCTCCTGGATTACCTTGATATTCTGCCTTCAAACTTTTTAAAAACCATTTTTAACTGCATAGCTCCAGATGTACTGCAGAAAATAAATACTTCTCTTAAAGCAGGCCAGTTTCCCCAGGCCTTGAAAACTGCAGTAATAAAACCTCTCCTAAAAAAATCAAATCTGGATGCCACAACAATTAGTAACTATAGGCCAATATCAAATCTGCCATTTTTGGGGAAAATCATTGAAAGGGTTGTCTTTCAGCAAATCCATACTTTTATGATGCAGAACAATCTTTTTAACACATTTCAGTCTGGATTTCGGCCACATCACAGCACTGAGACTGTACTTATCAAAGTCTTAAATGATATTCATCAGAATAATGATGCATGCAAATCCTCTGTCCTGGTATTACTAGATCTCAGTGCTGCATTTGATACAGTTGATCATAATATACTACTTAGCAGACTGGAAAAGTGGGTGGGACTCACCAGCACTGTGCTACAATGGTTCAAATCTTACTTACAAGATAGGGACTTTTTTGTGTCAATTGGTAATCTGAGCGAACTACGATCACATGTGGGGTTCCTCAAGGGTCCATTCTCGGACCACTTCTATTCAACATCTATATGCTACCCCTAGCCCAGATTATGGAACATCACAACATCTCCTATCATACGTATGCCGATGACACACAACTCTATATCTCAGTGTCATCACACGACTACAGTCCCTTACTCTCATTGAGTAACTGTATTCATCAAATCAATAACTGGATTTGCCAGAATTTTCTCCAGCTAAATCCAGAAAAGACAGAGGTATTAATTTTTGGCCTTAGAAATGAAAGGGCAAAGATCAGCGCCCACCTTGGCTCTATGTCATTGACAGCTACAAATCAAGCCAGAAATCTTGGTGTTATTATTGACTCAGATCTGAACTTCAACAGCCATTTAAAGTTTATTACTAAATCTGCCTATTACCACCTGAAAAATATAGCTAGAATTAAGGGGTGTCTGTCTAAACAAGACATGGAAAAACTTATTCATGCATTCATTTTTATTAGGTTGGATTATTGCAATGGCTTATTTACAGGCCTTAACAAAAAATCAATCAGACAGTTGCAGCTGATTCAGAACGCCGCTGCCAGAGTCCTTACAAACACCAGGAAACTGGACCATATTACACCAGTCATTAAATCGCTACACTGGCTTCCTGTGAGTCAAAGAATAGATTTTAAAATCTTACTGCTGGTCTACAAAGCCCTAAATGGTCTCGGACCAAAATACATGCTTGATCTACTGGTTCCCTACAAAGCATCCAGACCCCTTAGGTCATCTGGAACAGGTTTGTTGTGTGTTCCAAGAACAAGAACCAAGCAAGGTGAGGCAGCATTCAGTTATTATGCTCCTCACCTGTGGAACAAACTTCCTGTAGATCTGAGGTCTGCTCAAACTGTCAGCTCCTTTAAATCAGGGCTAAAAACACTATTGTTTACTGAAGCATACTCTTAGATTAAATACTTACCTGCTGTATTCTACTGCCCGTACTTTTTAACTACACACTGCTGATTTATGCCTTTTATTATTCTACTTCTTTTCTTATCCTGACTGTTCAATGTATTGAGCCTGTTCTTATTTTATGTTACTGTATTTTATTATTATCACTATCATTCTCAATTTCTATTTCCCTTTTTAATCGACTGTTTATATTGTTTTAAATTGTGTCTTGTTGCCTTTAATGTCTCTGTAAAGAACTTTGAATTACCTTGTGTTGAATTCTGCTATACAAATAAACTTGCCTTGCCTTGCCTTGCCTTGCCTTGCCTTGCCTTGCCTCACAACACTTACGGAAATCCGAGGGAGAAGTGGCTAGCAGCACAACTGCACACCTAATGGCTGATGGCGACCCAGATTAAAACGTCCAAGAACACAGAATTGAAACCATAAAATATCTGCATATCTCACGAGATCGTGAGACATCAGCACCGCCCTTATGTGTGTTCACGTGCTTTCGCTGGTCTCGTGCGCAAGCGCACACACGTCAGTGCAGTGTACACAGAGGCAGTTAGAGCTACAGGTTACAATGAGGCTAAAAACAGAGTTCAAATGACGTTTTTCCAAACAACTTTTTATGTCGGGGCTTCAGGACACTTGGATCACCACGGGCGAGCAGTATGGAGATATTTTATGGTTTCAATTCTGTGTTCTTGGACGTTTTAATCTGGGTCGCCGTCAGACATTAGGTGTGCAGTTGTGCTGCTAGCCACTTCTCCCTCGGATTTCCGTAAGTGTTGTGAGGACTCTAAAACTTCACCAGAGCTTCCCTCGGCATATGGGTGAGTAGATAATGGCTGAATTTTGCACTATCCCTTTAAGTGTATGCCATATTAATTGTCACTGCTTTTCTTTCCCTTCAGATGTGGAAGCTTTTAAGTGCTTCAGTTTTCCATCTATGCTCTCGTCTAAGCCACTAGTCTATTGACAAAAACAGAAAGTTTGGCTTGTTGAACATGGGAGCTACTGGTCTACCACTGCCTTAATCAATTAGTTAGTTAGTGTTATTGTGTGTCTTTGGTGAATCTGAGGTAACACTTTTAAACACCAAAATCACACAATAACACAAACATAGGTAACTGTTCAAGGCAGCAGTAGACCAGCAGCTCCTGTGTTCAGTGATATTATATCACTGTTTATCTCAATGGACTCTGGCTTTGAAGAGAGTGATAGAACGGTGTCAGTTCCCCGTCAGAAATCACTGTCTGACAGTAAGGTGAAGCTGTGATAGTGTACACTGCACAGCTGTACGTTGTTTAGGTTCTGTGTCAGACTCCAGCCTGCTTCACCAAACTGAAGGTGTGCCAACTGACATCTGCTGAAAAAAAAAGCCACTGACCATGGATAAGTACCCAGTACAACCAAACTTCCAAAGATCCAAACTATCACTGTCACAAATATTTAAGCTCTTAATTCTGAAGTATGAGGCGTGAATTCATTTTATATGTTTTCATTTTTTTTTTTTTTGCATTTGATAGTCCACTTACACATAAACGTCTATTGAAAAAAGCTGATGTTGAAGGAATATTTCTACATTTTGGGATATGCACTTCTTGCTTGAGAGGAAGATCACTATCAGTCTCATGTCAGCATAAAGACTAAGTTTCTGTTTGTGTATGGTTTAGACAAAATAGATACAGTGTGTTAATTATTAAGCCTTAGACATGTTGGTAGTATTTTCACTTTAAACAAAACCAGGGTAGGCTCTGTGCTTAACAGTACAATTTCTGGGCACTTCATCCACCACCGGTCTGCAAACAGTACAGCCCTTGTGAACCATTTGGCCTGTGTAAACACATTAAATTGTGTCTGGACTACACTGCCTTGCATGAACTTAGCATTAAGTATGTTTAAACTATGGTTTCACTGATAAGGGATTTTTCTCTAAAATAAAACCCATCACAAATTATTATGTGTGAGTGTGTGTGTGTGTGTGTGTGTGTGTGTGTGTGTGTGTCAGAGGGGGCAAGGAGTCAGATGGAATTGGCCTTCCTCCTCGTGCACCCTCTGCAGTACTGTGATGATAAACGCTGGCCGTGTTCATTTTCAAACATAATATGTTTTATGAAGTTCAGCGTGCCGCCATGAAGCTGTAAATCTGTTCTCTCTCTTTCTCTCCTGTGTCAGTGGCAGAGGGTTTCTGTATAATTTGCAGTGCGTTTAATAGCACATTAACATTTAGCAGCCACAGTTCACTGTCTGGCTGTGCTCTGGCGCCGGTACAGCAGCCTGTACACGATCCTCATTCTCTCAACATTACATCAAACACAGGATGTAGATTGTTGTTGACATCCAGATTGTAAATGAAGCAGTTCACTGTAAAAACTCATGGTGCATTTTATTGAAATCTACTTATGTTTAATAATTACATCAGCTAAAAAGGTTATAGCTAAATCTAAGGGCATAGCGAATTTTCAACTCACAGACATTGGATGGTAGTAAATATTGGGAATTATTGTTTGTTTTGATGTGCTGATTTTCAGCTTCAATTCAGTTACATCCATATATGATGCAACCCCTTTTTGTGCATAGTTTAAAACTTTTGGGGATAGAAAGTAGTTGGACATAAACTCACAAGGGAACTCCACCAACCTTACACATTAAGTTTATTTAAGTCCACATATGGAGTCACACTCAGCCTGTCAAAAGACTATAATGTGTATTGTTTCAGGACAACGCAACACATTCTCACTCCCAAATGGTCAAATACCAACACCTGGTCTGCGGACATTCAGGAATGACATGTCAATTTAAGCTTGTTACCTGCATTGTCTCTTTTCATGATAAAATTTCGTTTTCACAGGAAATGTACAGTTTCTGCTCATTAAATGCATGCAGTCTTTTTCAAAATATATTTGGAAAGTAGGTACAAAAGGTGTTTTTTATGTTTACTTCCTTCGATTTAGGCAGCAAAAGCATGTGGATATGTTTAGAAAAATAACATGGTTTGGTAAAAAACAAGTGCTTGTTATTAATGTAATGTCATGTCACTTGGCATACGTCACTAATTTAGTGTGCCACAACAGCCTGTTCTCATTCCGAATTCATCAAATACCAAATCTTTGTCTGTGATGTTAAAAGCCACCTTATGCAGTGGTATGATATGCCACTGGGCGGTGTCAGTTTCTGATGTTCCTGGACAAAACCTTTCGTGATGTTATGATTCACTGTTGGCCAGCTGGACAGCACGTGTTGCGGCAGTATAAGTGTAATTTTAACTGAAAAGCTTTCATTTTCAAAGAATTTTGCCTATGCAGTTACACAGTTTTCTAACCCTTTGTTTTCTTTGATGGAAACACATGGTCCAAGATTGAATGTAATATGTTAATTGATTAAAGTTGTGATTATGAATATATGATTTGCAGTAAAGGGTAAGAGGATAAATTGGGTCTGTAGATAATAAAAATTTAAAATGTACAAATATTTTTGTATTATTATTACATTGCTGTCAACATCAGTAGTGTCACTAGTGTTGCTGGCAAGACTTGTTGAAAACTCAACATGAAAAAACTGGAGCCAGCATCCAAACTCAGTGCATCAAGGTAAGGAGTACTAGCCAATCACAGCACAGTAGGGTGGGACTTGGTGCAAAGTGGTTGGGGAGAAAACTGACACATCCAGCACCCAATCAATTTGGCCCCAATCCCAGTCTCTGCACTCACAGATTTGAGGTTTGGTTCTTATATGGGCTCATTTATGTTGAACATTAAGATATGGAGACAATGACAGATGGGGCCTTCTGTCTGTACTGCGTTCATTTCATCCGTATTTGTGCACTTTTCCTGAAAGCATTGGAATATGGATGAAATGGAGCAGCACCACTGGAGATTGTGGGGTCAGTGTTGTGTGGTTCATGCGAGATACAACCGTAGCAGATGAAGAGGACAACTGAATGTTAGCAGGACACAACGAATCGGTAAAATAATGAAAGGAATTCTCTGTCCACATGTTGGGATGTATTTAATGGATGCACAGACCACTGCTGTCTAAAACACTGCCTCCATTTAAAGGTACAACATTACAACCTCCACTGTCACCGCAGTTGTGTGAAACTTTTGACTCTGCCCTCTAGTGGCATCTATTGGCTGTATCTATATCATCGTGGAAGTATGAGGGCAGTGACGATGACAACATTTGAAGTCAGCAAATCTATTTTTGTAGGTAAAGGGAGTAAATGAGCCTTAAATCTGAAAGAATTTTGGGCTGTCCCACTGTTAAATCTTCAAGTGAGACTTTTTGAGAGTTTCAGAGCCATTTCCATAAGTCCATAAGTAAACAAGGAGGACTCGCACACATGTGTTCAGCCTGGCGTGTTAGATGAGCTGGTACGTCTAAATTTACACAGAAACATTGCATTAGCATTAACGACTTAAAGGGGAACTAATGTTTTTTTTCAACCTGGGCCCTATTTTCCGATTTACTTTTGTCTAAATGAGTGATAGGATGTTCAATATTTGACGTTTCTCCAGTATGAAGCTCGGGTTGACCTGCCTGCAGCCCGAGAGCGCGCGCTATATTAAATAATAGGGCACTCAGACAGCAGCAAACAACGCCAAATACGTCCACTAAAAGTGCATTTTTTTCCACACAGATAGGCTCGGATTGTTGGTATAATTATCTGACAACATAACGGAAAGGAGAAATCAATGTCTGTGTTTAACCTTTAGCTGGATTCGGACATGTTCCTATGCCTTTTGCAATTTTAGTATATGTGCTACCAAAGTAACACTGCTTCCTCTCTCTCCTCGTCCGCTCTTCAGTTTCAATGAGCTCTGCATCCGTGTACGTCCGTATACTCCGTTTTCAAATAAATATGGGTGGTCATCAAATTCAAATGGCTCATCCAGATCCAGCTGGTCAAAATTGGGTAAAATTTCAGCCATGACTACTCCAAACAGAGTAGCTCCTCGCATTTGTAAGGTCACTCCAGCGGTTACTTCCTGCAACAACTCAAATCTCGTGAGACGTGAGATTTCAGAGCCAGACTCATAATACTAACAATAATAATTATACTAACAATCCGAACCTATCTGTGAGTGGACGTATTTTGACATTGTTTGACGCTGTCTGAGTGCCCTATTATTTAATATAGCGCGCACTCACGGGCTGCAGGCAGGTCAGCCTGAGCTTCATACTGGAGAAATGTCAAATATTGAACATCAATTAAATCAAAGGAATGCAAGCAGAGGCTATATAACACACCTTGTTTATTTATCAACCATGCCCTTACATGTTGCCTAATAATGCTTTTTATAAAACACAAACAAAAAACAACCAAAACAATTAATTGATTATTTGATCTCTCATCCGGTCTATAAGCCAAGAGCCTGGAAGACGTTCGGATCAGGGACCAACCCCTTTGATGCCCTGATCATAAAGGAAGAAAAACATGAAATGAAAACTCACAAGTGTACATGACCTGTTTTGGAATCAAGGTAATGTGATATGTTTCAAAGTGCTGTCCCATTCCTGATTATACCTTCCAACCTTGCTAGGTGACATCACTACAGTTGGCGAAGGTTCAGGGCTGAATTTCTATGGACCCCATTGCTTTTCTTGGCAAGTGCCACCCTACTGTGCTGTGATTGGCCAGTACTAGACCTAAGCATGACCCTTTTCCCTAACTCTAACTATCTCCAACCTCTGCATGTTGATGTGATGAACACTAGCCAATCACAGCACAGTAGAGTAGGATTTGCCAAGAAAAGCATGGAATCCATAATAGAGCTTCAGGGTTTAGCTCTTACGGGGAACACTGGGTTTGGACCTTCCTCTTCCACCTCCAGCTGTAACATGCAGCTTTTCTTGCTTTCTTTATCGACAGCAGCTTTCCCCTGCTCTTGTTATAGATTTCTCCACAATGCCCACTACAGTGTCGGATAGCAAAGACAACTTCCAATGTGGTTAGCTGTTGGAGTTGGAACTAATTTAAAGGTTTATTTCATGGGAATGGTTGTGCATTGAACACCTAGACTGTGTAGAAAAGATGGACAACATAACAGGTCCCCAAAAGTGAAGCCAAAATGTCTCGATTGCCCCCTGGTGGCCAGCTGCATTATATGTCGTAAAGCCCAGCCCCTCAATGTTAGTGGATGGGACATGGGTCAAACTAAAACCTCACTTACACATGATGTAACTTTTTTTTCCCCCAAATATGGTTTCTGTCATTTTAGGTTGTTTTTATCATGCTGATGTATGTTCAAGTGTTTGTTTGGTTTTAATTAGTTATTTAATACTATAAAAATGGGATTCAGTGTCATTATTGATGGCTGTGTGTACCAGTCAGTGTGCTTGTAATCAGTGATGCTGCTTGCGATTAGGTTGGACAGGTGTTTGGGTGGGAACTTCGACGTCGTCACGTATGGACATTTGGTCATGGACTTTCCACGTCAAGATACGATGTGCAAGGTACCCTGGGTGCATTGCTTGTTGATGTTCTGGGACATCATGTCAAGTTCTGCCTGTTACATGCATTGTCTGTTTCAAAATACAAATACACACAAGACACCATGTTGGTACAACACTGGGAATTTACTTTTTTTCATTCAACAGCAAATGCACATGGCTGGGTTCAGGGAAAAATAACAAGGTTTGGCTTAACAATCTTACGGGAAGCAAACACTGGCCTCCCGGGTGAAAGCTGGTGGTTGTTGGACCCATCCACCATCTGTCCTGACTAGATGCCCTACTAACTTCGGCCATCTTAACTTTCATTGTTGTCCCACACATTGCATTTCCTCCTGATATCATGCCGATATGAAATAATGTCTTTTTTTGTCAGCGTCTGATGCTGAAAGTCACTGACCAAGCAGCACTGACCATTTTGGCAAATTTGGAGTGAGACCGGGTTGATACCACAGATTTTCGTACTGCACACACTGTGGCTCACCACTGTAAGATGACAGAATCAGGGATATGTTGGCTTTAATTTTGTATAGGGGTGGGGGAAATGGAGATGTGCATGTTTATATACAGTCTAGGGTTGAAAACCCTGTTGTGTTATGCAAGCACACTGCCTTTTAATACTGATGGGTTTAATTCACTTCAATTTAAAGGGGCTTTACTGGCATGGGAAACATGTTAACATGCCAAAGCAAATATCAAAGAAAACCAAAAATTGTAGTCGATGAATTTGGGTTGAGGTCAGATAACTAACTTGGCTAGTAAAGACCATTCTACTGTTTGGCCATAAAAACTCATTGCTCACTTGGTCAGCTGTTCCAAAACTAGGTGACTGTACTGTATATAAAATGGGCTACACATCCCCCTGTGGATGTAAACACCCTCAAACCTCCCTAAAGCTTCAAGTCGGTACTCAAACCTCCTCGGCATTGTTTTTCTTTTTATATCAGCTATTGTTGAAAAATGCGATAAAAACTTTCTGACTTGCACCTGAAATTGCTCTTGATCTGCCAGGATGCTTATTATTCTGATCCCCTTTTCAAAAAATAAAAATCTTTCTTGAATCATACTGGCCTCCTGGCAATCATCAAAGCTTTGTTCACCAGTGCAGATGAGCGCATACATGGCACACTGAGTTATCCCTGACATCTTTAGTATGCAGCAATGACGACAGTGTTTCTTCATATTAACCACATGACTGGAATGGAGAATTATTCAGATTCTTAAAGTAGATATGGTTAAATGATGAAATGCAATGCCACCCACCTCTCTTTCCTGTCCACTATTTGTCACTGTATCTTCCTCTGCTGTAACTATTTCATGTCTTTGGCTCTCGTTCAATTGGTTGCTTGTAAAATTGGAGTTCTTAGAAATTAACCTACTCCACTTCACTTACATTCATCACCCCTGAAAAAGCATCTCGTAAAAGCCCAGTCTTTGAAAGACTTGCATGGCTGTGGCCTAACTGTTCCTTCCCCCTAGTTGCATTGTAATTGGCTGTTCTCTCAGTCAGTCAGTGGTCCCTCTGACTGACAGAAACCCAGCATGCACCCCTGAATCTGCAGCCTCCCACCTCCAGCATATCCTGATTGGCCATTTCAAATCTGTGATGTGGGAAATTTGCAGAGCTCATCTTTTCCATGAAAGGAGGTTAAGGACAGACCCATATTAAAGGTTCTTACTGCCTGAGATATGTATTTTTTAATTAAATACATAAATACATTTTTTATGTATTTGTCAACATGTCTGTGCACAAATTTGTATGAACTACATTTGTAAATGTGAAAACATGGCTTTGTTAAATATTTTTTCATCAGTAGTTTTATGTGATATCCCAAATATATGTAAAAGTGATTTATTGTGTGTGAAAACCATACTGCATTTTTGGGCCTTTGAGATAATTGGATGAATAGAGATTGATTAAAAAGTTGCTCGTAGTATGTAAGTTGCACTTTGTGAAATTTTAGAGCTTCTTTGAAATACAAAACCTTCCTTAATGCTTTCATCACAAAAATCAGAGTTTCATTGCTTGTCAGTGGGTTTTGGTAATTCAATGAATTGTATATTTGTTAGGCCTATGATATGAACTAGTGGTCTTGCACCACAAAATAATCTTGTTGATTTATTATTTCAATTTATATTGTGCTCACATGGTGCATAATCCTAAATTAAGTTTACTGATTTATTTTAAAATCAGATTATTACAAACTAAATGAGAAACAGAAACCTTGACACTTTATAATATTTTTTTCTATCATGAGAATAATGTTTGGTTTCTGCATCTCTCTCCACAGATAAAGCTGCCATGTACAGTCTGCTCTGTGCCCTCTGCTTCACAGGTACTCAGAGACAACGAGGTACACAGACAACGCACAGCAACCCAATTACCAGAAAAAAATGTCTGCATTGTACGTTTCCACAAATAATGGATACATTTCATTTGTACATTATTTTGTAGCAGATACAATAAAACGTTATGTTTATCAACCTTGCTTTGGTGAAGGTGTGGTTAGATTTAGACACAAAAACCACTTGCTTACTGTTAGGAAAAGATCATGTTTTGACTTGAAAAAAGCAACATTTGGCTGCACAAAAGTTGCTGGAAAAGCATGGATGCGTTAGTGAAAAAAATCCAGGTTGTCAAACGTTCCAAACACTGGTTGGAAACATTGCAGTGTATTGATAAAAATATTCAGGTGCAGTAAAATACAAAATAAAACAAACTGGTATGGTGCCACAAATGCCACTGGGAAATATCGTGATCTGTTGTTAAAAACACCTAGGTTCAGTGCCTCAAACACCGGCGGACACATTTGTTTGTCTGCAGTGGTCTCCAGCTTGGCAGACATTTCACCTAGGTGACACACTATCCACTATCCCTTCCACCTTCCAATGACAAAATCAGCCCATATACCAGGTCACTTTAGAAACATTTGTATGATATGTATGAAATGTGCAAATGTAATGTATTCATGATTTGCAGAGAGCTACAATGTCAGAATTGTCTTCTGGTAACTGGGCTGTGCACATTCCATGGAGATGGATGTGGGGCATCAAAAGGGGACCAACAGTTAAGTTTTGCCCAGGGCTGTCTAACTGACTCATCCAGCCATGGCTTTGATAAATTTGCCTTACTGTGAGGTGTATGAACCAGAGACTGAAGAGGCAGTAGACACAATTGCCATACTTTCCTTTACTAGCTTAAAGTTCAAGTTATAGACACTGATTTTACACTGTGTACTTAAAAACAGTGAGAGATAAATATGTTAAATATACACTCACTGATATGTTACAAATTTGAGAGCCAGCATAAAGCATTCCATCCATATGCACAACACCTAATATAAACCACACACTACTTATATGACCAAATTTAGTTCCTGAATTTCTCTAAGAAAATGGTCCATATAAAAATATTTCTCAATCAATAATGTAAAAGTAAACTGAAGAGCAGATAATTAATCAAAGTAACGTACTGAGATGGACATACAGATATGTGAGGTCAGTGAATGAAGTTCTGGATTTTAAGTAATCTAATTTTTCATTTGCTGAAGAAGTTAATTTCAAAACATTTAAACTAGACAATCTGCTGTTTAGCCTCTGCTTTAATGGCTTGAAATGAACCCAAACTGAATAAGAAGAAAAATACTACAAAACAACAAACGTCAAGTCAGCAAAACTCCGTTAGTTTCTTGATTTATTTAATTTTTGCACAATTTAATCCAGGTTATCGTGTCAACAAATCTGAGGACACACACCCAACAAAAGCTTTTGGTGACATAAAGACAGGAAACATAGACATTAAACCACAAAACCAATTATTTCATATATCAGAGGGATTTGGTGTTGAATGGTAATAATATTAAAGTGAGGCTGTTGGTGGAAATATAGCCTAAGGGCACCTGTACTTTGTGACAAATGTTAGCCATTACCTATCAGATATGCTGGAGCTAAAGCTAAGTTCATATGAAACATTCAGCTGATGCAGAATACAGGATGACTCCAGTGGAAAAATGAACCACACTTCAGAGAGTAACCAAGTAGCCCCACATGTCCTGTATTGTATTTCTCAAAATGGCGATCTTGATCCTACTCTAAGGTAAAGTTTCCCCTGGGGAGGAGGAGGCATGTCCCACCAATTTAGCCATGAAAATCATTCTGAATATGCTACTATTTGGTCAGTCATCAGATCCTAGCAGAGAATGTGAATTGAGCTGCGATTTTGCTCTGATATATTCCAAAAATATGCCTATGTTTAGTAATATGTTTAGCACATTAAGTGCTGCTGTGGCAGAATGTAGCAAGATGACCAACTTAATTATTTCCCAGATTTTGTTTTGGTTACCATAGTCCAAGGATCAGCAACCTTTACTACCAGAAGATCAATTTTTGGCCCAAAAAATTAATTAAATCTGTCTGGACCTGCAAAATATATTTGAGCATTAAAGGTAACACAGCCTTATTAAGTCTAAATGTGCCTATCAACATTACTTACAGGTCTAATCATTAATATGTTTAACCATTGGGTGGCTACTCTGCTGTAAGGTATTTCTGGCACCTTGCAGGAAAGTAAATCTGTCTATGCACTATCAAATTTAATATTTTCCTCCAAGACTTTTCCTTTCTGGATTTGGAATCCACAGCTAGCTTCACTATGGAGACTCAAGGTAAGCTACCGCTCTTAATGTTTGGCAAAATTGGGGCGCCTGACCAAAGGGCAGCCCCCTCACTCTGACATCTCTCCACTTTGTGCATGTATAAGTCCTGTTTGTGCATGTGTGTGTCTTTCAGACCTGTGTGTAATTGACAAGCAAGAGTGAAAACATTGAATTTCCCCTCAGGGGATTAATAAAGTAAATAAACTTAAACTTAAACTTAAAAAAAAATAGAGAAAAGGCACCAGGCATAGCTATGACTCACATTTTAGTTGATGAAATGTTAAACCATTTTTTTTTTTAATTTGTCGTAGGCTTATAAGTTGCACATTTTTACAGCTGGATCATGTAAGAATCACTTTAGGCCTACAACAACGGTAACTGAAACTTAAAATGTTTGTGAACCATTTCCATGTTGTCTAATGTTTGGTCAGCCACAGGAAGCCATTGGAGAGGGGCTAAAGAGCTGCATGTGGCTCCAAAGCTGCAGGTTGCCTACCCCTGCATAGTCCCTAAATGAATGCAGGAAGTGGGAATGCCTGCCCCCACCCTCCACAAGTCTAAAACCAAAGTTACGGCCTTGGTCCCATTGGCTATTTTGTGTGATTGTGATGTGGAGAACAAAGCCAGGGTTGACAGGGTTGTTCTCCCCTGCATGTATGGCTACATACACCTTTATGATCAATGTAACAAATTCATCACTTTAAAAAAACAAACAAACATATCTTACAAGGTTAAGTCTGGAAATGAATAGAAAAAAAAAGACTTACACTCCTCTCAGCAAAATAATATAATTTTACTACAGTCCCTAAATTTGGAATGATGATTCAACAGTGTTGTGTCACAAGACAGTGAGCAACTTCTAAAAAAATAAAATCTAGGGGGTGTACTGGGAGTCACATGAGTTCATCTGAGCAACATAAGACATGTTCCATAATAATACTTTTGATGTTTCAACTTTATGTGGTCATGTATTGTTTGTGAAGCCCTCACAAGTAATTCTCATCTCTCTCTCTCTCTCTCTCTCTCTCTCTCTCTCTCTCTCTCTCTCTCTCTCTCTCACATACACAAACACACACACACACACACACACAAACAATCAAGTAGTTCCATGGCACATGGTGCACTCAACAGTTCTATGTTATCTGAGGCATAAAGAGATAGACAGTTTACTGAGATGAGGATGATTCAGTCTGTAAAGCACGCATGAGATTGGACTTTTGCATGTCGGTGTTTTGTGGGTTTACAGTCTTGGACCGCAGCAATAACATAACAGTCACACGTTACATATAAAGTCCACTGTATGTATTATCTTCATACTTTCTAGCATGTGCTTGACATTGTCAGTCAACATAATGACGATAATAAAGCAGTTGGGTTGGTCTTCATTGTAACAAGATGATGCAAAAAGTATTGAGAGGGTACACACACACACACACACACACACACACACACACACACACAGTCCACAGCAGCTGGACTTTTCTCTCCCCCTCAGACGTGTCTCAGGACATTTCTTGTCGCTGTTCCGAGGCCGTCCCACATCATGATACATCTCTACTTTCCCCTGCTGTAGTCAGTTAATAACTCTCTACAGACTTCATTTACAAAAGCAACTTTACCATCTGAGCTGTAAAGAGGCTCGGGGAGATGCCTGGAGCCTCCTCGAGCTTTTCAGCTGAGAAATATGACGCTGTACGTGATCTACGAGGCCCAGGCACGCGCTATTATTAAAATATATAGCTTGTATCAATCAAACAGCTTATCATACTCAATAGCCGTTATTGTTACATATCTACTGATGCTTTCTCATCAAAATGAAAAGCCTAAATCGTTCATTACACATCAAGTTGCTGGCTATTAAATGTGTAGGCTATCATCCAGATTCCTTTTCTTTTAATTGTTATTAAAGAACAGTTAATGTTTTGGTTAATATGTGGCTACATTACACGGGAATGCATATTCAATTTGGAGACCTGGGAATTGTTTCATGTATTAAATAACCAGTATTAACCACATGAATCCCAGTTTTTCAGATTCATTAATGAATCATGATCAGATAATATAAGTTTGTATTTTATTAGCTTATAATCTGACGCCCTGTATGCATGGCATACTTTACAGATCGATATGGCTGCATATATTTGTAGGCCTATGTAAATAGGCTATACATATATATAAAACGTGTTAAATTGTAGAAACAAACGTGTTTATTATTAATTACTCCAACTATTTGTCTCAACAGACCACACACTATTAGTGCAAACTTTTCTACTGCGTTGTGCCATAAATATAGTTTTTATTTTATTGGCCAGGTGAGTTAGTGACCTGACCTCAGTGATATTGTATTAAATTAAATCTGCTACTGTAAAGTATTTTTCCTCCCAGCTTCGGAGCCTGTTCTTCTGCTACCGCTTGTTTTCTGTGTTTGCTTGTTAAAAGCCCCCAAACCACTTATTTTGCAAAATAAAAAAATATATAATAATAATAATAATAATAATATATAGGCCTATATTAAAAAAAACTGTGGTGCATTTTTACAATTTACACTTTCTTTTAAAGTTTTACCTTCTACAATGTAATATCTGAAAGCAGCAGCTTAATAAATGATTTTATTTCACCCCAGGCATAACCCACAGTCCTAACGCACTGCGACAATCGAAATTAAAAGCAATACATGGCCAAAATGATCATTTCGGCTGTGTTCTTAAATTATTTGGTCGGTAGGCTAAGTTTTATGTTCGAAGGTAGCGTTTGAAATAAAAGATTTGTACTAATGTATCGGCTACAAAACATTTTATACACTAGTCTGACTTTATGGTAGAATTAAAATATGATTAAATCACCTTCAACAACAATAAAGGGATCTCTGCTTATCAGTGACTGCATATTAAAATTAACAAAAATATATAAAATAAAAATACAAATATTCATATTTTACTTGACCCACTTTCGGAATTTAATTTAAAAAAGGAAAAAAAGGTGCTGGAATATTTAGGGCGCATTTACGCATGTGTTATTTTTTACCGTTATATAAAGGGGAAGTCTGCTTCAGACTTTTGTCTCCTGCAACAGCATAGTTTTACAATAACCTGCTAAAAGACATGACCTAAAATCAGATTTCTAAATGATTGTGATTCTCACAGGCATGCATCTGCATCCCGAGACTTCTCCCAGACAACATTTCACTTTCAAAACAAAATACACCAATGTGCGTAAGGTGTAATTAGAAATATAGTCTAAATTTAAGCCTTCTAAATCCAGATCTGTTGGTGGAAATGAAGGCTTTCGCTCCAGGAAAAGCAAATTACCGCCTGGACATCACATGTCAGTATTTCAAATCTGCAGAGATGATCGCGGCCTCAGTTCAACCCTTCTGACAGGGTTGCCTCGGTTATTTAAAATCTGTTGGGGGCGGGGGGTCTGTGCAGTCCTGAAATTTAGCTCTTCTCCGAGATGAGTTCAGTTGCGTTTCTTAAGTTTATTAAACTCAGATTTTAATGACTAAGCCAGTTTTATGGTCGTTGAATGACTTGTTTAGGGGGGTGCTAGAAAAGGAATTGGGATGCTATAAAAGCAATTTGCTGTAAATACTTTTATTGGTAGCTTGTAAACCTAAAATGTGCTCGAGTCGATTGATTTGGTCACAGCTTCAGTTAGGCTGAAAATCACTCAGGTTTAATGAAGTTACATGAGGATGTCTCAGTTTCATATCAGTTTGTTGTGAACTCTCAGTTGCTTTAACTGGTTCAGTGTTTATCAACTTGGCATTCTGATGAGATAGAAAACAGAGGTTATTTGTCCAAGTCACTCCTGACACAGCACTTAGGCAACGTGTAGAAAATGAAGGTGGTTTGCAGATAATGTCTTCAAGCTTTTTCCCCGCCGGTGTCTCCAATTAACACGCTGTCTGGTTCGCAGCCCGGCCTGCAGGGCGGAGGCCCTCTGAAAATTAAAATTCCCACAGCCTGCGGTCTGAGGAGAGGCCATTTTGACTGAAAAATATCCCGAGCATCTATGACTGGAAAACAAAGTCGTTTTCTACTCAAAACCTGCCGGGAACACTGCGTAAAGTGCAGGGTTAGGAGTAGGATACTGAACAACAAAATACTTTACTACGATTTGAACTGACACATGCAATATATATTTGTGCTCCTCCATTAAAGTCAGGCTGCATACTTTTCCAGAAAAAAACACTGCAATTACTTATTTCTTCATTCTGTACTGTCTAAAACTTATTCAAGCCATATCATAAGATACCAGCTGAAACTTTGTGCAGACCTTTGCCTAATAATCAGAGGTCAGGCCTGCGCATTTAACACATCATCCTTTAATAAAGATTATACTTTTCAGTCTGGTCCTTACTGGGTCGCCGTCATCCAACGGAAGCTGTCCAGATGAGCTGGAAATTGGTCCTTCAAGACGGAAGGGCAGAGGAATGTGCTGAATTCAAGCTCAAAGGCCAAAGCTGGGCGCCAGAGTCGCGACTGATGTTTAAAGGATTCTTAGTTTGGGTTTTTGTTGCTGCTCCTGAAATGAAAGTGCACCAGTCGCTCAGTCTGTCTCCGGTCCAACTCATCATTTCTCCTCAGCAGATCTGAAAGCTGCACTATAGGCTACCTTTATCCTCGTAAATAACGGCGTTACCCCCATAAGCAATGCTTAGTTCATATTTAATCGTCGTAAATAACGGCGTTAGCTGTATATGAGACGCAGAGATCGGATTTATAGCCCCGAGTAGCAGCCTGCCATCCCCAAAGAGTCCAAGACTCCACGTCTGTGATAATTATAAAGAAATATAAAGACTTACAATCCCGGTGACTTTGATAAAGGTCAGCAGGAAGTCAGATGTCTGGACTCACTGCCAGTCCAGTCTGCTGCTGCTCCTCGGTCTCCTCATTAAAAGCCCAATGACGGATTTCATCCCTCAAACGCAGCTGACTGAGAAGCTTTGAGCACAAGTGGACAACATCAGGAGCTCCAACACAGAGCAACTGAGCCAGGTGACCTACTATTCCCTCACAGGAGAAAGCTGCGTCCAGTCTCAGTCCCCCATACCTCCACCGAGCTCCTGCCCGAGTTGTGTTTACTCATAGCAGCCTGACCGCTGAGTGAGAAGCGCCCTTTACCCGAGCGGGAGGAAGGCTGCAGCAGCTTCAGTCGCGTTTACGGTCCGCACCACCACAGGCCATATATCAGCCCTATAAAACCAAAGCAGCCGCCCTGATGTAAGATTTTATTATGGTATTAAATGGACCCCAAAAAAGTAGTTGAAGTAGTTTGCGCTGTAAAGACAAGGGGCATAACCACGCAGGGCCCGATTTAATGGCGCTCGTTAACAAAAATGACTGTTAATCTGCCAATAAAACTGTGTCAGGCGGCTCCGCAGCTCACAGAAAATCCTTCCAAGTATACTCAGACAGTGGGTAAATAATTAAACACACCTAGGTGTGAATTTTACTATCTATCTTGTCTTGGATAGAAAATATCTGCTGTTGACTAGCCTTAAGTGTGGGACTATCGGCGCTTGTACTAATGGTGTTTTAAATGCAGACTCCCTGATGCTGAGATTGATTGAAGTGAGTGCTTGCGCACAATTCAGCAAGAGATGTGGATGGGCTGTCGGTAATGCTCCTCGTGCGCTTCACACTGAAATGCACGCGCGTCTGTTTTGATTAGGTGAAAAATAAATAAATAAATAAATAAATAAATAAATAAATAAATAAATAAAAATAATGGCGCCACTTATTTGTCAGCCATTGTCTCCACTCTGCATTTCATGCATACTGCCCAGACGGAGCATAATTTAACGGTCTGATATAATTCCATCTTGACAGCAGCCATAGATACACAGACTAGATATACCGACGGACTGTTCATTTTGCATATTGCATATAAACAAGACAATTTATTTAGATGGGGTGCAATCTATTAAAGAGAGAGAGAGAGAGATCGACAGAGAGAGAGAAAGAGAGAGAGAGGCCCGCGTGCAGGATTGATTTACGCTCCATTGACGCTTTATCAGGCTCGAAGAAAAAGTCCGGCCAATCAGTTTGCGCCTCGCGCACAGACCCGACAAACCTCCGTGCACAGTGCGAGGCTGTAGGCTGTAGCACTTTGTTTCGCCATAGTGAGCAAGTTGTTTGGTAGGAAGGGAGAGAGAGAGAGAGAGAGAGAGAGAGAGAGAGAGAGAGAGAGAGAGAGAGGGAGGGGGCAAGCGAGCAAAAGACAGAAGAGAGAAAGAGAAAGAGAGAGAGGGAAACAGAAAAATCTCGTAATGTCTCTCTTCTTGTTCTCCATTTAGTGAACTCGCGGCGTTTCGCAGATAATGTCCGAGAATGTCCATTTCTGGGACTTTGAGCAACTATTACGTGGACTCCATCATAAGTCACGAGAGCGATGAACTCTCAACCCCGGCTCGCTTTCCCAGCGTCCAGTATTCCGGCTCGAGCTCCGCCGCAGCCGCTGGCGGAAGGCAGCCCGGCGGCGCGGCGCACGCGGAGCATCCCCATCCTGAGTCGTACCCATCCTGCAGCTTCCAACCGAAGCCCCCGGTCTTCTCATCGTCATGGAGCCCGTTCAGTCCGCACCACGGTGCCAGTGGCCTCCCTACTGTCTACCACCCTTACATCCCAGCCCAGCACGTGCCCGCCGCAGACACACGGTACCTACGCTCATGGCTGGACTGCGCGCCGCGCGGCTCCGAATCTGTCCCGGGGCAGGGCCAGACGGGGCAGGTTAAACTGGAGCCGCAGCTCGGCCATCTCGGCGGGGAGATCCCACCCAAAATCGGCGGACAGCACCAGCACGAGACCACCACGTACATCTTGGAGTCGGCTTCCACGGCGGCGCGCGAGCTAAGCCACCATCCGGCCGCTATCCCGGGAGCAGGGTTCGAGGAAAATAAGGACATTTGTGAAGGGAGTGAGGACAAAGACGGCCTGGATCAAAGTAAGTTATTAAAGCAGGAAATAGCGCGCGGGAGAAGGAGAGAGAGCGGAGAGTGAGAGAGGAAGAGAGAGAGAGATTGTAAATGCTTTTAATGCCGCCATAAAACAAGAACAAAGAGCCGGAGAGCCAAAGTGCCCCCACCTTCTGCTCTCTAAGTTTACTGTGATATTTAGCCCGTATCATCCCCGAGTAACCAGCCGGTCCCCACAGTAACGGAGTATATATGTAACAACATAGAAATGTAGTTTTTGTTTTTTTTTTTAAACGTGGCACATCCTTCAAATAACCTGCAAAACATAGATGACGTGAACAACTTGCACTCTAAATAAAACTGTACAATAACAAAACTCGCCCTTAAAAGCATGTGGGATCAACACCTAACACAGTCTTGACAAAAACTGAAGATGATATTGTATTAGATTAAGGTATGGCTGTTGTTGCATCTACATGACAGTTTGAGAATAACTTTAAGTACTTAGGATGGTCAGTTAGAGTTTCTCAGCAATCAAGGACACGTGTATCCTTATAGCTTTACATGCGTGAGCTGAAAAGAATATATATTTTAATTACAGTTGCTTGTGTACAAAAGGATGAATAGAGTGCCTCTGAATATTTAAGACGCTCTGAATGAGGAGACATTCAAAATACAAAGATGAGAAAAAAAACTCATAAATTATTAAGTCAGTTTTTTAAACTTTACTTCCCCCCAATCTGCTGCTCTTCTTCCTCGGATCTATTAGTCTGGTAGTAATTGGAGAACGCTGCTGACTTTGGCTAACCTCTACATTGTTTAACGTTAGTAATTACTCAGGGCATGCGCACTGCTGTCCTGTTTGACAAGGACAAAGTGGCCGATGCTTTAGATTTGTCTGTTTTTCTTTTACTGCAGGTGCATTGTAGGTCGTAGGGCTCTGTTCTGTCTCTCTCTGTCGTTGTTTCACACAAGGGCGCGTGCGCACATGGGCTTGTGTCTGCGCTCCATTACGTTTTAAAGCTCCTGATGTCAGTCAGCTTGTAACAAGCCCAAGTCCTAACTGTAAAAATAGAGAAAACACATATGTATGTAGACCTGCAGGCTTCCTGCTCCCACTGTGTAGAACTTGTATGCTCTAACCAAGGGTTAGTACCGATCTCCAGTATGGCAACATGAGCTCCAGAGCTTTACTGTTGCGTCACTGGACACGCTGGAGTATCTTTAATATGTTTAAGTATTTGAGAAAGTCACACTGCATTGTCAATATGTCATAGATACAATTCTAGGAAGCTATTCAGACACTGTTTTCTGCTTTGCTTTGACATTAATGTTGCAGTCATCTATTTTCATCATTTCCCGACATGTGTGTGACTTATATTGTCATATTTCTCTTCTAATATCCCCATGTATCGGCACTCCTCTGTGGCAGCCAGTTGTAAACATTATAGAGGATAAAGTATCGTTTCCGCCCCCCTAAACAAATGTTTATCAGTCTTCCTCTAAAAATCCTGCAAAAAAATCCCAAATGGAGTCAATCTGTCCATCACTGACACGAGCCGAAGAGCAGGCTAGATTAGTTCTAAATAGAGCAGAGTCCTCATAACTCAGCCAGCAGCGTGGACTAACTCTGCTGTACGGGATTCAAAACACCGCTCACATGAGGGGGGACAGTGAGGACAAGCTCTCTGGGTTCTTCCAGCATAAATCTACAAATGCACGTGAATCCCACAGCGGTTTGTGATGGTGTTTCAGTCTGTAGTTGAGCGTGAACACGAGTGGAAGACAAAAGAACTAAACTTCCCTTCATGTGTTTTGCAAAGAAAATAGGCTAATCACCTAAAATATATGAGTCTGTACCTGGAAAACTGTGGCGTTTCTTATTATTTCTAACTCTTAGGGCTATCAGCCTATTTTAACAAAATGACACTCAAAGTTTGGATTTATGTATTAATGGATAAACGTATTGCAGCCTTCAAAGTTTAGATACCGCTTGTAAAAGCGCACGACGTCATTTATTGATATTAATATTTTAGACTTCAAAGCAATAATTGGTAATATTTCCCGCCAGGCACAACTGTTTTGATGTTATTATAGTCTGGGCTGCCGGTCATACAGTCGCATGTGAATTGCTGTTTAATTCATCTGCTCGCTCTGTAATAATAATAATATTTTACCTGTCAAGAAATCGCAATCATCTTGATATAAAGCCGTGGAGGGTTTGGCCAGTACAACACGGGTTTGTTCTGTTTTTCTATCATCATTCGCACTAACAACAACATTTAATCCATCATGTGCTGACGGCGTTGGCTCAGTTTGAAGCTTTCCAAAACGACGTGACTTATTTTGGGCGGGACAGAAAAACGCTCCCTGGAAAGACATTCAGTCGTGTTTTTTTATATTATTTTATTTCTTATATATTTCTTTACTGGCTGATGTGAACGAGCTCTGTTTCCCCTCCTCTAATCCCGCCGGATAAATCTAGTTTCTGCCAGAGGTGTCTGATCCATGCGTCTGAGTGCGTGGACGTTTGATACGAGTACTTGCGTTGTGTGTGTGATCGTGTGCATGAGAGAGAAGAAGGGAGGCCTTCCCCCGTATTGGCCTTTTCCGAGGAAGACATACAAATTCTAAATACTACACACTCACATTTACATATTTTATTACTACACTGGCACACACACACACAGCTCTGCCCCTTTCTTTTTCTATCTCTCACACACACTGATGCGTGCACACACACACACACACACACACACACACACACTCAGCCACCCTATTACAGCATCTGAGCATGCTATCCATCAGAGCAGTGAGCTGGTTAAGGGCTGGATGGAGCCCAGCAGCCTCCAGTCTGAGTTATTAGACTTTCCACCAGTAACACTGTGTGTCCCATGGCTTGGTGGTAGAGCAGGCTCCTCTGTAATGGATTCAAGTGTTCAAACAGTCAAAACTGACTGAGAGTCTTCCCACTTAGAGAAAGTTTCTCTCTGAGCTGTTACTGAGTGAGTTGTTTTTCTGGTGGTTTGGGTTTTTTTGATGTGCAGTGGGTCAGTGTGGCAGGTAGTGGTAGCTGCTCCAACCAGCAAGTGAAGGCTGTTTCTATTGTTCACATGGCAGCCATTTTAAACGCTTTGGTGGGGTATTTCTCTATGAAGGCAAAACAGAGCTATCCTTACTTTAATCCAACTTAGTTGTACTGATAAAGTGAATGGTTTCTAACTTAGGAAGCAGGAATTGTCATGTTCAAGGGAATTTAACTGGAAATATCAACACATTATGCTTTGTTGCTAATGCTGACTTCAGCTGGCTACATTGGGGTGGGTAGCCTAATTTTGGGTTGCAACCGCATAATAGAACCAGTCTTTTTCTGAAAAGTTAGCTGTTTTGATATTACAAGTGACACCATTATTTTCTCTAAACAAGTGATCTTTGTAGAGTTATCATTAATATACCGTCATAGCTGTCTGGTTGACTTTTGTGGCTGTTCTGCTGTAATTAAAAGGTACAGTTGGACATTTGGGGCGGTACACTTGTTCATTTTCTTGCTGGGAATAAGTAAATGTAAAGCTCACCACAAGCAGCCCTTTAGCTGAGTTTAGCACAAAGAGTGGACAAGAAACAGCTGGGCTTACTGTCCAAAAGTTACAAGATTTACCTACCAGTACCTCTAGAGACCACTATTAACACGTTATATATTGTATGTTTAATACTTGCAAAAAACATAAGTGTATATGTGGCATGTTGTGGTGTCTAGTGCTCAGCAAGAAAATGGAAGTTTTTACAAAAATGTCCAGCTATTCTTTTAGGGTATGCTAGATACACTTACTTATGGTTTCAATAAGGCTTTGGTCTTGGCTTTGTGTGGACAAAGTGGGTCTACAAGGTAATAATCTGAGTACCATATATCATAGTACAAACTTACTGTGATGTCAGTCATGTGACTAATATATCTGTCATTTAAAACCATGAAAATATAAACTGAGATCAAGAACAGAAACACAGAACAACTCTTGTTATTGATATGGAATGGCAAACAATAACTTCTAGTGTACTGATTATTTTATATGTATCATGTTTCTTGTTTGGGTCATATATTGGCACACTCTCACAGTCATATTTTGTACCCTGTGTCCACTGGACATGTTCACATAAGCGGCCTGACAATGTAGTATTCAACAGTGGCCAAATTCCTTGGAGTACTTTGACTGTATGAGTAGCTAAACGTTACAGGATGGCAGAATTCTTGGAAGTCCTTGTCGATATTGATTACAAGAAGGGATTTAGGACAGATGGTTGGAGTTTCAGAAGTTCTAAAGGCACATAAGTTGATACTTCTTATGTGTTGCCAAAACAGCAAAGATTCCTAACAGAAAGCAGTTTTTATTCATGATAAAAAATATATATATAATGCTTCCTATAATACTTGATGAGGACACTGCAAAGGCTGAATTCTATGATTCTAGGATGTGGATGTGTGTCTCCAAATCCAGTCGTTTCTGACGCACTTTTAGCTCAGTTGCCTGATGAAAATGTTTGCATTATTTGCTTCTGCAAATATGTTACCTGCACAAATATGTTACCTTTACATGTTTCATACGTATCATATCAGTGTCTCGATATAAGCTGACTTTTGTCACTGGGAGGTGGGGGGAATGGTGGATGGCATGTCACCTAAGCTGCAAAGCTGCAGACCACTGTTTAATACCAACAACAGAGGCTGTTTTATGATGACCCTTTGCAGCGTACCAACAGTGTTTGTAGTAGCGAACCTGGGTGTTTTTTACCGACACATCCTTGCATTTCCTAACATTGCTGTTTTTCCAGCAGTAACCAAATTTGGGTGTTTCAAGCCAAAACAAGATCTTTTCCTAACCATAACCAAGTGATTATCATGCCTAAACCTAACCACACATTCACCACATGAAACTTCAAATTTCAATGTAGTGGCCACAAAATAAGGCACAAATGCAATGTATCCTTGAAATGTACAATACAAACATTTTTCTCATTGAATGGGTCAGCATTTTTTAGAAGGGAACCTGGGACGTGATTAGTGTCTGCATCTTGGCATATAACAGCAGGACAAATCCAGGCAGTGTTTCCCTTCCCAGGTATTCAAAATGGCCGCTGTGTGAATAACATCAGTGGAATCCTACCGTGCAAAACATCACATCCAGTTAAAGCCAGCACCCAGCTACAGATTCTCTTTGTGTTACTGGTGCTGGGCGGCCATCCAGAATAAACTACAAGATTACACTTCAGTCTTTGTGCTGCTGCTGCTGCTGCTGCGGGGCAGTGCGAGAAAGTTATTACCCCCGAAGTTTATTAAGTTATAACGCCGGGTGAACAACCCCATTAATTGGCGTGTTGCTGTTGGTGGCTGGGTGAGACAGGGTGTAAGGGTTGGGGTGGGTGGGGGAATAAAATACGACTTCTGGAAATGTAATAACGTGCCTTTGGGATATATGAGAGGTCAATTTCTGGAACTATTAGGGTGAAATTGCTAAGGGAGGGAGAAAGAGAGAGAGAAAGAGACGGGATGTGATATTAGTCTTCTAGCCGTTTCGGTCACTGTTTCCATGCAAGCAGCATTTATCATGGTGGACACACACACACACACACACACACACACATAGGCAAAGACACACATTGGCCTACAATTGAACACATCGTGCTGCAGGGCCATAGTTTTACGGGAATATCAATCTTTTCATCCATGTGCCTGTCCAAGTGACATCCAAGCCATACATTGCTTCAGCGGATACATGGATGTAGCCTAAAGAGAAAACTTCAAGTTGAGCTACACACACATATCCCCCCACCCATATTCTTTCTTTCTATATGTCATCATCCTTACTGTTGTCCCACCCCTTGGAGAAAAAAACTCTATACCGTCCCCCATCACCACCAGCACCCCAACGCACCACCCTCCTGCACCGCTGCACACCCACCCACCACTCAACCGGTTTGTCATCCTGGGTGACAGCCACGGTAGCGGCACAGCTCCGAGGGTAATGGATGGTCCTGGAGGTGATTATATACCCGGGGAATGCAAAGCACCCACTTTACAATGTGACAAAAGCGTGGCACACCCCCCTCACCCAACCCTCCACCCTCTCCTCACCTCTTTACCAGGCATTATTTTGCTCTGAGATGAAATCGATCCTCTACATGCTGGTCATGTTGGAGGAAATTGATTCCAGAGGGTACTAAGGACATATTTACTGATGATGGCTGCTAACTAACTTCGCTGGTGGGAATAATACAAGGAGGCTATGATGATGCCATGTACATCAATGGCGGCCATCTTGGCTTTGCAATCTTGCTCTGAACAAGACTCTAATTTGCTAAATTACACCTTATAAAATGCTTGTGAATGAATTCCTGTACTCTCACGTTTACATACCCTGCAAAAAATACCTGATGGAAAGTCAAGGCCCTTTAACTCAATACATTAGTATAATATTGTAGCATTAGCTAATAAGCACAACATATTGGTTTCAGAATCAGAAATCAGAATCAGAATCAGAATCAATCAGAATCAGAATCAGAATCAGAAATACTTTATTGATCCCCGAGGGGAAATTATTTATGTTACAGGTGCTCCTTGCAAGAGAGGAAAGATACATGAAAATATAAGAAATTTAAACAATAGTATTAACAAATATATAGTTAAATAAACAGGAATTATTAACAAACATAAACATAAATAAATATATATATATATATATATACATACATATATATATATTGTAAACAAAATTTACACAAACAGAATATATACAGTCAGGGTGAATGGGGTTATTGCACAAGTTAAATTAAGTTATTGCAGTGTGTGAAAGTCACACACAACATATTGGTTTCATGTCTTTATCTCTAATGTTTTGAGCAGGGAAGGCTTTTATCCGGGGTTTGTTCACATTTATGAAGAAAACCTCAGCGACTGAGTCCACACACTGTGCTTGTTTGTGTACATTTTAAATAACAAGGTCATATCTTTTGGAAATTGAAATAAGCTCATGTCCTTATTGATCATATTTGATTATTTCAAATGGGGCTTTTTGTCTGCAGTCTGTGACAAGCTCTCTGTTAGGAAAAATGAAAATTGTATGTGGAATTCAAGGAGACATATGAGACTGCTGTGTTGGTTCAGACTTGGTGAACAGATAGCTAATTGATCAGTTGATTAGATTTTGGTGATGAATCAGATCTGGAAATTTCACAATAAAAACAGTATTTGTTGTGATCATGATGTGTTCACATGGTCAATCGGACTTGGAAGACATGTGATAGACTGACATGAATGATTGAGGAAACTGATACTTTCATGAATTGGTCAGGTCTGATGCTGGTCAAATGTATAATAGAAATTAAGGACATAGATTTCTATCCCCATCTGTTGTCCTTGTTGTACTGATTGTTGATGTGGATGTGTCAATTTCTTTTGTGTGTCTTTGCTGTTAAGAAATTATGGAGGCCCTGCCAGGAAGTGGTTGAAGTGTTTAATAAATAAACTTGGATCATACCAAGTCAAAAATGTGACATAACAAGACAAGCGTGTGTCTAATGAGTTTTCAATTCCAAATTATGACCAAAGTCAAAAAGATGAGAAGTGTGACTTACTTTTCACTTACTATCTCAACAGTATGACTAACTTCTCTTAATAGACTTAAAACATGGAAAAAATGATCTGTAGGTCAAAGATTTGACTTCTCATAGCGATCCCATAATTTTAATTAATCACAAGTATTTTTTAATTATTTATTAACTTTATATTTCTTATTATTCCTAATTTTTCATACAATTTTCCTTTTAAAGATGTTGCTTGTCACCCATTTAAATATAGATGTGATAAAGCTAACACTGTTCATGGTTCCACACAAAACAGCCTTTTGTTCACAACTGGGACTTAAAAGAATCATTGTTATGAATGTCATATGCAGTTCTATGAATTGCCCTGGCATTATAGCAAGAAGGATTGTCACAGCAGTAAAATATCACCAGTGAAATTGACAGACAAAGCCTCCGCCCAACTTAAGTGAGGAAAAAGACTGGCTCCTCAGGGGGAGAGACACATATTCTAAATCTCCTCGCCTGATGGAAAAAAAAGGAAAACGCTGAAGCTCAGGCTTTACCCATGACTTGTGAATGATAAGATCATCCCTTCTGCCATTTTAGGCCAGAGGACTGAGGCTACATTTTACTTAAGAATATAAAATCTCCTTCATAACCCCTAGCCCTGCAGACCTGGTCTGCTCCTGGCTGTAAGGATAAATCTCATATTTTTTGCAGTTTGGCAGCAACAGTGAGAAGCATTTTGGCCCTAATGTTGCCCAAACTGATTTAGATGGATCTACATTCCCACATTCAGCCTGATGGTCAGACTGCACGTGTGCTGTGTTTGATTACCGCCTCTGGAAGGCTATAGTATAACAAAAACAGCCAGTGATGTGAAACAAAGCAAGTTTTTTAACAATAAATCCAGAGCAGAATCCCCTCTTTGAGTCACATTTGGTTTGTGCTCCAGACTTGGAATTGCACTGGTGACTGAGATGGCGTCACTGATAAAATGCAATGAAGAAACGGCAGTATCAAAGACATTAGTGCCAGTGTGTACTTGCTTCCTGCTTTGCATGTTACCCCTCACTGCTGTTCATCATCACAGATGGTCTAATAGCTTTTATAACACATTTTATTTAGCTTTTAAGACAAAATTTAAAGAAATTGCTACACCTATAAGAGGACAGAAATCTTAAGCTTTATGTTTGCATTGATTTTCTTTTTGGTTTTACAGCCTCTAGCTACAGTGGAAGACTCTGTTGGTTGGTTTGACTGTTGTGATTGAGTGGAGGAAGAGCCTGACCTAACCACAGGGAATGATTGCTCATGGTTAAAGGTTTTATTTAGAAGATGTAAAAGTGGAATTGAACCAGAACCAGCTCTAGCCTCTCACAATGCTCCTTAGTGTGTTTTGGGATAGTAATAGTTCTTTCAAAACAGAGATGTTTATCTTCTGGGATTGTGAGAAACTTTGCTAAAATTATTTAAACATATTAATATTCGCAGATAAAAGCAGTGCAAAATGATGTCAAGAATGAAATCAGAAAGAGATTTTTTGTTGTTGTTGTGATTGTCATGGTGGAGTTGTCTTTCTACCAGCCTCTGTGCCGTGAGAGTCCCAGCAAGCTGCCTCATATTTGAGATGCCTTGGCGCTTTGCAGAGGGGAAGAGCTGATAGCTTTCAGCCCTAAACCAGACCCATGCGTCCCAAACAAGAAGTCTCTGCTAATTACATCGGTCTGAAAGCTATAAAGAGGGTGTGGTGGCCTGGAGGGGTGTGGAGGAGCCAGGGTGGCCTGGCAAACAAGACATATGGAAGAAAGAAAGAAATAGACGCAGAGAATAATAACATCAAGGCAATAATTCATAACTTTCTCTCGGCCGAAAATGAAGAACATCCACAAGGAGCATTATGGGTTACAGCGTTGTTATTTACATCTCAAACACAGGTTTCAACAGTCTCAATTGCGTTGGAGCATGTCGCTGTTCTGATGTGGCAAAATGGAGCTGAGCGT
The DNA here is from genome assembly GCF_041903045.1 of Epinephelus lanceolatus. NCBI lineage: Eukaryota > Metazoa > Chordata > Actinopteri > Perciformes > Serranidae > Epinephelus > Epinephelus lanceolatus. Next base: position 7,514,505 of record NC_135751.1, read on the forward strand.
CACAAATCCTTTGTTTCATCACATTTAATTTCGCCGATGTTGAGTGCACAACACTATAGAGAATATGTACTAATGTAAAGACAATCTGCTTTTTATTAGTTGATGTATATATTTAGTTCTGATGAAATGCTGTGCTAACGGGTTCAGTACAATCTGCTGTATGAAAACTGTATCGGACCTTTCTAAGCTTAATGAAAGGAGAAGGTCAGGGTGCACACAAGGAAGATTTGTCCTCTCCTTCCATCAGGGCCATAAATTTCCTGACGTTAATTAATTTAGGAGCAATCAGAAGTGACGCAGTGGCAGTGTGCTGAGCTACAATATGATCATCATTGTCACGCAAACAAAAGCAAACATTATTAGGCCTGCAAAACATATTCCTGCTGTGTTTTTGTGTGTTTGCTGTCATCGCGCAGAGGGAAACTTCGGCTCCTGTTTTTTGTCACAAACTGTGATTTAGACTCACAGTGCTGCCTCCTGTTATCATTAGTTTTTTGTTTTTTTTTTAACCTCCGCGATGAGAGCATCTTGTATTTATCCGCTGAAGGTCACCTTCAAACAGGGGCCTCCAGAAACACGTCAGATATCTCCCTGTCTGTCATTACCATATATGTGTGTAATTAACTGCGGCACTGACTGTATCAGCTAACTCATTGGCTAATTTCTAATCACTGCCATTTAATGTTTTTGCTTTAAATGTAAATGAAATTGGTGCATTTTTTAAACTGGTCCGCAAGCAGCTTAAATTTAGAAGAACGCACGGAATCACTCTCTTGCAGAGTAAAATAACACACCATTGGGCTATGTTGGGGTTGCACTGTTTCATTAACTTAGTCACGCTACTTTTTTTTGCTCTACTTTTAAAAAAATGTGCATTGAAGGGTGCTGTTTATATTTGTCCGTCGTGCTTTCCTCCTCTTCAGAGGAAGCTGTAGGTTGGATGGAGCAGGCCGTCTGTCTTCCGCTTGCGTGGTGTCAAATAAAACAGCCATGGATCTACTTGTGTCAAATGTGCGCCCCTGTTGACACCATAAACCTACTTTACGCACCAAAGTGTCAATTGCAGAGTCAGGTGTTCTCGAGCAAAGCTTTTACGCACAAGGTTCTGCAACTTTTACGCACGAAGTGACTGCTGCTTTTTACTTGTAATGCTCTAAAACTCCTGAAAGGCAGGGCTGGGGAGAGTACACTGGCATTTATTACTATTAGTTATTCTATTATTTTATCATTAACTGCATTCCCTTCTATTCTCTTTCTCCAGATGACCCCTCGGCCAACTGGCTGCACGCACGCTCCTCCAGGAAGAAGCGATGCCCGTACACCAAATATCAGACGCTCGAGCTGGAGAAGGAGTTCCTGTTCAACATGTACCTCACGCGGGACCGGCGGCATGAGGTGGCGCGCGCGCTCAACCTGACGGAGCGGCAAGTGAAGATCTGGTTCCAGAACCGGAGGATGAAAATGAAGAAACAGAGCAAGGACCAACCCAAGGACTAGCGGGACTCTCAGTCGCGCACGCACACACACACACACACGTATTCAGACGCACGCTTACACCATGTATCCAACTTAAAGTCCCCTTAACACAAAATGGCCTTCCCAATAACTGCAACACACACACACACACACACACACACACACACACACACACACACACACACTGCTATTTCCAATTTGTTTTAACCTTCAGGCACTACCATCCTATACATCTGATCGATGGCTTTATTGATCGCTAACAGACGCTGAGGACGCCGCCACGTTAACACTGAAGTCTTAAGAAGCTCGGGAACGCCACGTCTGATGTTAGAAGGAGACAACTTTTGAACTCTGGAATCATTTGAGCTTGCAGTCATGGAGGATGATGGGTCGAAAAAAAAAAACCTCACAGACCAACAGCAGTCCCATCTCGACCTGGCGGACTGGACTGTTTGATGAACTGATAGCTCTGGATGTTTGTCTTCATAGTTTTGTATCACGCTACTATTTAGGCTTCAGTATTAGACTACAATATGAAAGGGAAGAAAACAGCAAACCGCCTGGTGATGCTACAACAGAGGGGGGGTGGGGGGTATTTTTCTCAAGCACTACTCTTCCTTTATTAGTTATTTATTGTTCCGTCGCTGACACCAGAGGTGCGCGGAGGTGCTGAAACCAGGATTTCATATGGCCATTAATAAGTACGAGGAGCGCAGTGACACACACACACACACACACACACATACACACACACACACACACCGGTGTTCATCCCTCTTTTTCTTATTCTCCCCTCTTCCACTTGTTTCTCTCATTGCTGGCAGAATTTGATTAGAAACCGACTGATGCTCGGCGTTGATACAAGCACCAAGCCGCCGTTTGTTTCCCGGTTGTCGGCCTAAGTAATGAGCAGATACCGGAGGGGGAGGAAGTGAAGGGTGGGAAATGATGGGGTGCCGGCGGTGTGTTAACCCGACTCAGCAACCGGGGATCCGATTAGGCTGCTGTCGATATCGTGGATCCCCTCCCTTCAGCTTGCTCTCGGGATGCTTTATGCGCTGCGGTGGCGGCGGCTCATCTAAGGCCTTTATCGGCTATCGATAGTCGTCCCCTGCTCTGTGCTTCACTTGAGCTTATCTGAGAGGAGGCACAGCACAAAGCACCAGGTATTTTAATCATATCCATCCTCATTTATATTAGGATCAGGGCTCAGTTTTGGGTAAATCAAAGTCAGATTTATCCGGGCGAAGTTTGATCACCCGCTGCTCTCACCTGAACTGACTTAAGACATTAAATGTCCTGGATAGTTTTGGTTACTTCCTCTCAAATCCTGATCCTTAATGCCTTCCCACCACACACTCTCAAACACAAACGCGTCTTGATTTGACTGGCCAGTACAAATAACCCACTGCTCCGAATAATTGTAGTTCATCAGCTATTTGCAGTGAAGATGTAAAAATCTTAATTTCAGAGTCTAATACGCACAAAACCCATGTGTGCATGAAGCACTGGTCAAAAATCCTCAATCTCTATCTCCTCGGCCACCGATCTTTACTCAACGTGGCTTTTGCATTGCATTTTAGGAAATAATCTGCTCTATTTTTATACATACAGTAGGCTATATTGTGTATTATCTGCTATGCAAGGCGGGTCTCTCTCTCTCTCATTACAGGAAATATACGGATGCGTGCGCAATGGCGGCTTCCAAACGCAACCTGGGACTGACGAAAAAGGAAATACCCCGACGCGCTACTGACAAGTTTTAAAGTCCTTTCCAGATTTTATTTTCCTGGAAATATCATTCCTAGAGGTTCTATAACACAGTTACTGTTAATAAACAAGCATCACAGAACATTTAAAGATTTATTCCCGCGCGAAATGCTTTAGCAATAGTGTCTACATTTATTAGCTCGGGGTATTATCCGGTTAGACTTCAGATTATGCAGAATTTTATTGATCTGAAAGTTAAAATATGAAGAGGCCGTGTCGGAAGGCCGGCCTGACTATGGCGTTATTTGAAGTGTCGGCGTAGTTAAATGGCGTCCGATGGCAGTTTTATGGACGGCTCATAAACAACACATTGGCTTTACAACGTCGTATATGTGTGTGTGCGTGCCTGAGCGCGTGAGTGAGTGAGTGTGTGTGTATGTGTGGTGTTGGACGTTACGGCTTGCAGAGCACAAAGGCTGCTTGTGCACCACCACTGTAAAAAACAAACACATATATATGGTTTACGCACACATGCGTGGAAATCGCCTCCAGTTTATTTTTTATCAGTAGTTCACACGCAGAAATGAACGGGTCTACAAGCAGCCTTTTTCTTTTTTGCAAAGTCTTTAACAGAGACAATTCCTCGATAAGCATCAAATCCTCTATTCACGAGTAAAAATGTTTACATGGTTTGCGCATGCCTCGAGTCACTCGTCATTTGAAGAAGTTATTTCGTCGTTTAGCTCTTTGTGTGTTATATCTGTCAGAGGGGAATGCTTACTGAAAAATTTAAACAAACTAAATAGAAGTTTCTCGATAGGAAATATTTCTAATTTATTGTATATAAGTGAGTAACCTCGTCTTTCTTATTGGAATGAGTTAAATATGCTGAATATTGTTTTGTCTTATTGGGACATGGCATCTGACTGTAATATAGATTTCTTTCTTTCATGTCCGTCATGTTCTTTAGATTCTGTTGGTTTTCCATGTTGTTGTGCCGACTGTCTGAATGATCTGTTCTGATGTCAGTCCGATGAGCTCTTTGTGTCTACGGTTTGTTTCATGGTGAACAGTAATAAGTTGCTGATGTAGCCTCAGTATTGGGACGGAGAGGGCGAAAGGGGGTTGATTAAGGACTGTTCTCTACTTATCAGAGGAGGGGGGTTGCTGGATGTTTTTTTTCTCAACCTTGACACCCCTGAATCATGTTTATTTCTGGCTATAATAAAATATATGATTTTGGTGATTTTTAAAGACAACATTCCTCTCATACCCATCGGTGGGTATTTGGGTTCAGAGGGTATTTAAAGTTGTATCTCCCTGACTTTAGCAAAAAAAAAAACAAAACTCCCTAGGGCTTAAAAAGTATTTGACATACCTCCCCCATTTTGCACTACCCCCTCCTCCTCTCATAAATAATGAACAGTACCTTCAAATGAAGCAATGCATCTATATAAATAATGCTTTTGATTTTAATTATTGACTCTGTTACTTTAGCCCTTACTATGACTTTGTCCCACTTCCTGTTCCAGTATTTACTCCCCTGATTGGAGGAACAAAGTTTCTGGAGTGTTTTTTTTGCTGCTGATAAATATGGACAGCGCTCCACAAGTCATTTTATTTTCCCTCCGCTTTTTTAAGTAAGGCAAATCTAAGCCATGTGGCCACAGTAAAGACATTATTAACGAGCGGGCAAACTCCAGTCACTCTGATCCTCTCCTCCCTGTGAAATGTTCCAGTCCCTTCTTGTATGTTTTTCCTCTCTTCTGTGTGTTGTTGTCTTCTTTGTGCGATGGCACTGCTGATGCTGGATTCCTATTAAAGAAGAGACTTTACAGTACGACCATGCTTCATGTCATTGCATCGCTGCTTCTCACTGCTGATTAAATAGAAGGTTATCTGGGAGAAATGGTGGGGGATAATCTGTGATTTACGCTCCACAGTTCCCGTTAGAAGAAGGTCTCCTCTTCTGCTGCTCTGTGGTGTGAATTAGGCTGCAGTGGGAAAGTTCAGAGAGGGCAGCCCAGCTTTCCTTTCGGTTTCTTCTTTTCGTACTTCTCCAGATTGAATCTGGTGTCTGTGTGAAAGAGATAGAGGTGAGGGGGGGCTGGGAGAGAAACAAGCGGATGAGCCAGCATGTGTTTAAAATATGTGTCTCTTTCAGTTGTACACTGCAGCTTAAAGGAGAGGGGCGTCTGTTTGGCTGCAACACCAAAAGACTGTCATAAACCCATAAACACCCCCACCCCCACCCACACAGATGATGAGTGCATTCATTAGGAGCGTCGTCATCCGTCCATTAGGAGCTTGTGAAGCCACTGCGGTTCCTGTGTTTGTCTCTGCACCAAACGACTGATAGACACAGAGTCTGATGAGGACTGCAGGATCTCTATTTCCTCCCTTGCTTCTCACGTGATGTAGAAACAGCTATAATGAGGCTTGGAGTCGGAGTATAGTGCAAGTAGTAAAAGTTGACATTGTTTGCTGTTCATGCAAAACAAGCAGAGAAAATCTATGCCATAAAATAGCAACGCACAGACAAACCTTCAGCGTCTCTTTCAGCTGCATCTCTGTCAGCACTTGCACCAAAGTGGTGCTAGTAACACTGATGGGACAAATTCTGATAAATGTGCCAGTTGTGGTGGTATAATTTACGAAGCAGTGACAGTGTTAGTACCCTATTAGCATAGGTGTGGATTTCGAAGGGATGAGGGACATGTCCCCCTCAGTAATTACAACATGTGCATTTGTCCCCCACCCCAGGAAAAACAGGAAATTAGCAGATAACTTTTATTTTGACAAAATTAAGGACACTTACACCAAACAGATGCATAAAAGGCACAGACTGCAGCAAATTTAATGTTTTACGTGTCAAAATCATCTCTTGGAGAACCCCCAAAAACTACCTTAAAGGCGGTCACATTTTCAAGATTATGGAGTCTAGAAAATATGAAAATCATCCTAAAACACTGTAATGTGTAACTGTAGAAACCCTGCTGAGGGCATGACTCTGGCGTCCTCAGTGGTAGCTCCATGCCCTGGTTGCAGAACTATTATAGCATAGTAGTAATGTGGCTTTCATGCATAGACCCACATTTTAAATTTTGCAAAGCCAGTGCAGCACTGACACTGTTAAAATCAATCGAGCAATATAAGTAGCAGGAGGGGTAGTGCTAATAATAGGGCAGCACTGGCATTAGCAGCTGCATGGGTAACACTTAATTTTAAGCAAGTATAAGCACTATATAAAGAGTAATGCACTGGTTTATAACTCACTTTTACACAGTTAAAACTCCATTTTAAAGTATTTGTCAACAGTAATAACTCCCCCAGTCAAGCATAGCACAGTTTAACAAACGGTTATGCACTTACAGCACTTATGGTGTGTTATTTGATGAATGAACTGTTTATACTCATGCACAAGTCATTCACAAGTGGATTTAGAGCTGAAGCAGTGTGTTTGACACATAAAGACAAATCATTACAGAGGATTATAACTGTTGAGTTATCAGGCATCTACTGTATATATAGTTATGAATGCATGATAGGAACAGCTTCTTGACAAATTAATTCATAAACATTACAAATGTAATTGTATCTGCTTACAACAATATTATAGTGTGTTATGCATTTATTAACTGCTTGTACACTAGTTATGAGTACCCCATACGAGGAAATGTAGCACAGTCACAGGTCAGCTGTTTTAAGAAATACATTGATAAAAACAAACAAAAAATGCTTTACTGTGATTACTACTAGAGAATAATGTTTTATTAACCATCTCTTAATGTCCTTATCAATGCAAAATGCGATGTTGAAATAAAGTGTTCCATTTATCTATAGCAGTAACAAACAAACAATGCTGGCAGTGAAAGCAGTGTAAACAGCCCTGGTGTAAAGAGGTACAAAGTCTCAGCACAGCTTCCCTGCTTCACCCTGCGCTGCTGGACCCAACCAATGAGGCCTCAGGATTTAAGCAGATTTAGGCTCGGGCCCCAACAAAGCCATCCCATAAACCATCTGTGGACTCGACGGCGGATGATTGTGATACTTCTCTGAGGTCTAGCGGGGTCGGAGCTTCATTAAATCCAGAAGCCCTGCGCTCCGCTGCTGCAGGCCTCCCTCCAGCCTCAGCCCGCTGTCCCAGGGAAGGACATCGAGCTGCTTCACCCAACCGTGTTTGTGTGTGTGTGTTTGTGCGCGAGAGAGGGGGTTTTGCTGTGACACATGGCACAGTAAATCTAAGAGAATGCAGCAAGCAGGAGCCCCACACAACAACACGCATTCAGTCCAGGCTAATACAAGGTTGAGTTTCGGTTATGGAGGCAGAGAAACACTAGGGAGACATCACGGTCACATCTGAAGGGCAGAATCAGGAGCAGCAGCACAGTTATTATGTGTAAAGTGAGAAGATGCCATGATTCTACAAGCAGCAGGAGTGTGCTAATCAAAGAACTAGCCGTAGTTATAGTATGGAGGAAACATTTTGTACCAATACAACCATTTTCTTTTATTAAGAATAAGTAACATTGGTGAAAATTGATCATAACCATGCATAGGAATAAGCCAACATGCCTTTACAACAGCAGGAAATCTACATATATAAAATAATGTAATGTTACTGTCTGTGTAAGCACTGTAACGCGGCGTGGTTGGGACCTGGGCACCAGCAGTAACCTGGAGAGTCTGTTTCTAATAAAATTCCTGCAATGTCCATCTCACTGATCTGGAGTCAGCTGTTGGAGGTCGTTAATTGTCACCCATACACCAAAACAAAAACCCACCGGAGCCCCTATCCCCCAGCTCCCGTCTCCTTCTCTCTGTAACTTATCCAAACCGTGAGGCAATGGAAAAATCCAGATTGGCTCATTGCGCAGTGATTTAGCTGTGCGGCTAAAGTAGGTGCAGGCCTCATCATTTTAGTGACATTTTCAGAAACTAAATGGGCTGCACAAGACAAACCACGTGCTGCTGCTGGCAAAATTCATATTTCAACCCAGGCGAACGTGGCCAATCCAATATGTCTTCACTTTATCCTCTCATATTAAAACAGAGTCTACAGATAATAACCGGCTTCACTGACACACACACACACTCTGGGTGGATGTGAGAGCGCAGCAGCCCCCAAGCAGCTCTCCCCTGTCCCTCACACTGAATGAGCTGTTTTACACAGCACAGCTTCTATAATTCATCAAGCAGCAGAGAATATCATTCATATTCATAAATTTCCTCAAAGAGAGTTATGGTCCCGCTGCTACAAACGGCTGTATGGATCAGATCACATCAGCCATTCTGGACTCATTAACAGTGAGATGGCAAGCCAAATGCTGCTGGCTGCTCCGCACATGTTACAGCTGCATCTGACTGGGCAGAAACATAATAATAATAATATCAAAAACAGAAATAATAACAGCATGTTCACGTGGTACAGGTGCCTCGGACCTGCGTGGAGATAAAAAAGTGACCTTGAACACAACATTAATAATCTTAACACAAAGGCCACTTACTAGCTTTTTATGGCACTTTTATGCCATTGTCCTCTCAGGCAAACAGCTTGAGGGAGACTGTTAGACGGGGCTGAAAACTCTGGAAGATGCCCAGATAAAACAGGGAGGTATTTTTTTTATTTTATTTTATCAAATTTCAGTTAAATTATTTAAAATATTGTATAATTTTATAATTTTATGATAAAATATTTGTATATATATATATATATATATATATATATATATATATATATATGCAATAATTTTATTACATAATACATTCAATAATAGGTTAAGATTTTTCATAATACTGACAGATAAAAAGAAAAATGCAATCGATTTTTCAACGCCTAATTGGATAAAATACAATAAAAAACAAATAATAATAATAATAATGAGAAGAAGAAGAAGAAGAAGAAGAAGAAGAAGAAGAAGACGACGACGACGACGTTTTCTTGCGCTGCAAATAATAATTAAAACAAACAGAGAGAACAAATCAAAGTAAACTAATAACTAACATTATTTCCCCACTAAAGTTTCAAATTAAGAATTCAACTTGTAGTAGACAGCCTCATATTATTTGTTTGGCATGAAGTTCCCCCCTGTTGGCCCATTACTTTGAAAACGGTAAAGGCAGCGGCACATACACAGTCCATCGCTCCGTTTCTTCCAAATGATTCACATCCATCTGCATTCACAGTAGTTGTGTTTCAAAGCCACAAATCTCAGACCAGTTTGATTTCTTGCAGTGAATCGCCCGGTGGAGCATCACAGGAGAGATGAGACTTCCTGCATCTATGTCTTGTAATTGTAAAACCACAAGTGGACTCCGCCGGTCAGAGCAGACCGTCAGGGTTTGTTTCATTTGTTTTATTTTACTTTGCTTTGAAAAAAAAATCTGATAGTATTTCTCCCTTCGGGCCAATAAAGGGCAGCTTGCTCTCCTCCTCCTCCTGTTCGTCTTCTTCTTTCTCACGTCAGTTGCTTTGCACACTTCCTATTTTCAAACATGGAAACAAACAGCACGAGAGGAGCAGGATGTGCTGCACGCACCGGGGGTCTCGAGCTCACGGGTAACAAAAAAAAAAAGGAGGAGGGGTGGGTGGGTGATGAGGGATGCGGGAGCGGATGCGTGCGGGTTGGAAGAAGCCGCCGCCGACTGTCGTAAAAACAGCAAAGAGGAAGACGGAAAAGGAGAGGAGAGGAGAGAAAGAGGATTCAATGCGGTGCGGCGCAATAAAAGAATATGACGGCAATAAAAGTTTATAGCGTATAAATTTCTGAAGGTTAAGAACTAAACGGCTGTAAAGCAAACACGCCGAAAGAAAGAGAAGGGGGGCGAGGAAAGACACAGAGAGGAAATATTAGAGGAAAAGTTTCAAATCCCCCTGCTTGATAATTTATTTGGTGGTTATGGTGGGATTGATAGGCGGCGAAGGCAGAAGAAGAGAGCAAATATTAGTGATGGGCTGCCTCTGGATGGCAGACCTGCTAGACTTGAGAGAGGCAGTGGGCTGGTGGAGAGGCCTGGATATGCAGGAAGAATCCGTTTTCAGATACAGTGGGATCTCATTTGATTTCGTGCTACTGTTGCATTGCAGTAGCGTGGAAGAGTCTCCTTCCTCATCTCCTCCTCTTCTTTTCAGCTTTGGGAGTTTTATGGTTTTGTAGCATTTTGGCTCTATAGGGGCATTTTTTGCACTATGTGTGTGTGTGTGTGTGTGTGTGTGTGTGGTGTGTGTAAGCGTTGTCTCCTGTCCGACCTCCCTTTGTTTCACTCAGATGCATCCTTAAAACGGCGGCTGTAAACCCCCTGAGAAAAAAGACAACATAAAAACACAGCCAGACAGCAGACCCCGACACGCAGGGTGTGCTGTGGCCGGCTCCCATGCTTCTTTTCCGGCGTAGGGGGCACGGCGGGGCCGGGGCTGGGGCTGTACAACGGGGGGGAGGCAGAGAAGTGTTTACGTGATGTTGAACCTTCTGTGGATTTTTGCCTCCACTGCAGCTGTCTGCAGGGTTTTGGTGGATTGGCGCGGGTTATTATTATATTTTCAAAATGTCGCGCTATTTTTTATCTGTTTTCACCGTTATGATACCCTAAAAAAGTTCATATTTCCACAGGGGAGAAACTGAGGACCTGAGGCTGCAGTGTCTTCAGATAATGTTAACAACCAGTTTTTACAGTCTGTTTACAGCCTATAATTTAGCAACCTGCACACACACACACACACACACACACACACGGGTCCCACAAACATAAAGGCGATCATAATAAAGGTTGCTGGTTTGTCTGAGTTGTGCTGGAATCGTCAGATAACGCAGTCACACTGTGTCCACGTTCCAAAACTCCAAAGCTTGACCTGTTCACGTGCTCTTTCTTTTCTTAATCGTTTTACAGGTTATAACACCAGCGATGCATGTGTCAAATTTTCAGAAATGTCAATGGGTTAGGGTACGGTTTCGTTTTAAAACAGCGTTTTAAAATGAAAACTATTTCCGTACACACGTGCGTTTAGGCATCGTTTTAGTAACAATCTGAATTTACAAAAATAATAACAATAATAATGATAATCTGAATCATGACGTAACAAAAAAAAAGAATCATAATTGCAATCAGTAAAAAGTCCGAATAAAATATTTACTTTGCTTTTTGTTTTTTATTTTGATTTTTATTTTATTATTTTATTTTATTTATTTTATATTTTTTATTTTTTATTTATTTTTATTTTTTTACATTTCATTTTATTAGTATTTTGTATGTTTTTTTTTAAATTTGTATGCGACATATGTAAAAATAGGCCTACCCGAAAAAAAATAAAAAAATAAAAATATTGTAACATAACCGCCATATATATAGAAATATATCTGAGTATTATATATAAGTCAGTACATAAACGCCACTAACTGACCCACATAACCCCTGGATTAAATGCTAACATTTCTAATAACATGTAAATGTGGACAATCTAACTGATTTAGCTTAAAACAAAAACAGTACACTGTGTGTTTACGCTCATATGGCATATAAATTAATCTATTGTGTAGTATGATATAGTGTAGACACTGATTTAAATAAAAAGCGAAAACTCGCGTTTTTACAACTACAGCCTACATTAAGCTGATTTTCTGTTGTGTTAGTTTATTTGTGGCCCTGCTTGGGATAAAAATATTTCAAAAATAGTACAGAAGGGGAACGATTCTAATTTAATTTCTTTTTTTTCTTTTTTCTTTCTTTTTTTTTTTTTTTTAAAAATTCAATATCCGTGATCTAATGTTTAGGGCAGAGTTCGACTCTATATGTTTAACAGCCAGAATGAAATATATAGGCCCAGTTAATTTACTATTACGCCGGTGCTATATTGATCCACACTGTGTCAGTTTTTTAGTGTCAGTTTTTTTGTGTTAAATCTAACATGTATGAGCAAGACTAAATTGTGTTTGCATTCTTTCCCTTTACCTTTCCTGTCAGACATCTCCATGAGTCAGGCATGTCTAAATTCCGGAAATCCCAAATCAACCCTCACTCCTGGCCTCCAATTACGACACGCAGTTTTATTTTAAAGCAGCTTATATAGCTTTATGTGCGGACTTAATAGAACTATAAAGCCGCATTAGAGGCAGACTTCCCCCCGTGGCTTTCCTGTAGCTGACCGCTTGATGGCGCTCTTGCTCCACCAATAACACAGACCTCGCCTGAGGCTTTGCTTGCCTTTATGGAAGACTCATACATGTATGGGCTCCTTTAAGGGGGTGAAACTTGCCGTATTCCTCTTCTTAATGCATTCTAAGAGGGGCATTTTTAAGAAGAAGTGAGGTGATTATGCCACTTTTTGACTTTGCTTTAGAACATCCTGACATTTGAAGCAGTTTCGGGTCATTTTCACTCCGTACAGGGGATGAAGAGGAAGGGTTGAGGCCTTGGAAAATAATATCCCATAGGCGTGCAGGATACGTATGGGCTGCCAGGAAATGGTTATTTTTCCTGGTGCAAAATTCACACCAAGGACGATCGCACCTTACCCACTCACTGCTTATTATGCAGGCATAGGCGCAGGGATTGTGAAAGGGGTCAAAGTGTTTTGGTGCCAGAAAGATTTTCCTCAGGTAAAAATGGGAGCAATATTTACATCAGCGCATATGGGATACACAGAGGTCTTTATGTATGCTACACTGCTGCTGTGGCCAAATCCATTCTCTCCAGTGTGAAGATGTTGTAGATAGTGTAGGTTTGACGCAGAGGACATGACGCAATAAGACGCGAGGGGTGAAATCTAGTTTTTGATTACTCTTCCTTCATATTCATTGCGGTGAGTGTGGGCACGACTCTGGTGCTCATTTGGCCTCTTATTGTTTTGTCCAAGTGTGTTTACTCTGCAGAAATGACCCGATAACAGGCTTTCACGGTCTGCCTCTGACAGCGGGGATGTGCGGACAGTTCTCAGGGCGCGTGAAAGCTGTTAAGAAAATGTGACTTTTTTTCTTGAACATCACATTCTCATATCACCATGCAGACAACAGATCTCATAAGAAAACACTTTATTGGAAGTGTAAAACACTGCGCGGTGACGGTGAAGTGAAGTTTCAATAAGATCATATTCCGGGTAATAAATTGGAAAAATACTGCGGCAATTACTCCTCGGAAAGTCGAGCGTGCAATCAGCTGATTTACCACAACTCAGTCTGTAATTCAGGCTGGCAACGTTTGGGCCTCTTGTGTCAGCGCTGTATAATCTAAACAAATTAAATTCGGGTTATGGTATTTTTTATTTGGCTGGTGTGGGCGCGCCATGGACGCAAAACAGTCGATATTGGAAATAAATTGATAGCGCGAAAAGAAAATATTCAAAAGAGGAAATTCTGATAAAGGTCTCACATGCGACTGTGTCTGCAGGAACCTGGGTCACCAATTTATTATATTTGATTTTCAAACTTTCAGGCCTGTTGTAGACACAAACTGTAGGCAATTCAGTCTGTATCTAAGTAGAAATAACTGCACAGTTGAGTTGTTTGGGCTGCACTTTAGGCCATCTTACTTTTTACGAGCGCCGGCTGTTCTACAAGGCCGAGCTTAACCTGTCCACAACTTATCCCTCGTTAGAAAAGCCCTCCTACAACCTCAGTTTACATTCCAACAGGAAAGACCACAACCGTATGGAAAACACGGGGAAAATGACAATTAAATACCGGGCAAGGATGAGGCGTTTACGGCCCCCGGTCGCGCAAAGGGCGCGTCGTAAAAACCCTCCTTTTTGTTTCTCTGCCGCACGGACGTAAACAAGTAAACACTGCCCCTCCGCTTTATGGAGCTTTATAGTTTGTTAAAGCGTTTACAGCCACTTTCTCCCAGCCTATAACCCTCCCCGGTCCTCCTTACATGTTTATGGAGATCATATTTATAAAAGTATACGATGATCAGAGAGCATGCGTCCAGGAGCTCGTCTGTTTTCTGACCAGCAAGCAGTCAGATTGGAATGGAAGACAAGAAGAGGCTCTGACAACTAGTTTTAAAACCTCAATTACATTTATAGGCCAGTACTTGTTAAAACCGATACCAATTAGGAAGCGCTACCCCGCTACTCTCTCTCTCCTCGGTCTGTGTTAACCTCTCTCGCCCAGGCTCCCTGACATTTTCGGGCCTCATTCACTTCGCTCCCGTGCAGCCAGCCGCGCGCTCTCCTTTAAGGATTCAGGGGGAGAAATGAGAAAGAGCAATTAATGAGGGAGATGCTCTCAAAGATGCAATGCAATACACCCACCCCCAACCCACCTCCACCACCGCGAGCATCACCACCCAACCTCAATCTCAGCTTTAAAGTAAGAAAAAAAAAATCCATCTCTGCTTCCTTTGGTTGGTTAGATTGGTGTGTGCGTGCTTATGTGTGCGCACTTGATCAGATGCAAAGCGGCAGAATTCTCATTACCACCCCCCCTCCCAATCCCCCCACCCCTTGCTTGATGCTGCACCTATTCTCTTTCACCCCCCCTCCTCCTCCTCCCTCTTCTTCTCCTTCTTCTTCTTCTTCTCTTTCTTCTCTCTTTCTTCATTCTCTCACTCCCTTTACATTATCACAGGAGCGCGGAGCTCCTCGAGCCGACGCCGGGAGACTATCAAGGCTTACATGCGCGTGCGCGTACAGGCGCAAAAAAGAAAAAAAAGTGTAATAGACCCTATATGTGTGTGTTTGTGTGCGCTCGTGCACGTTGGTCTGTGTGCGTGGAAAAGCCAATGGGATGAAGAGCTGATAATAGATGCAAATTATCCCTGAAACCGACACACACACACACACACACACACACACACACACACACACCAGGGCCAGGAGGAGAGAGAGAAAGAGAGGGAGAGAGCGCGCGCGAGAGAGAGCCAGAGAGAGAGAGAGAGAGAGAGAGAGAGAGAGAGAGAGAGAGAGGGAGAGAGAGAAAATATGAAACAACTCATTTGCAGAGGAGTAAATCACGGAATACCCGTTTGAGAGCGCGACAGGGCTCCCGCTTACAGCGCTAACACCGGAATTGTGATGCGCACGAGCCCTTCCTCCTCCTCTACTTCTCCCTCTTCTTCTCCTTCCTCTTCTTTTTCTTCTTCTTCGCTGGAGATTTTATGGAATCGGTGTGATTGTTGTTGTTGTTGCGGTGGTTGTGGCTGTTACTGCTCTGGCTGGCTGTCGTTACCGTTACTCACACCGCTCGTCTGTTGTGGCCGTGAAGGGAAACACCACAACAACGGTCACCGACACCGGCGGCAGACCTGCCTCACTCTCTCTCTCTCCCTCCCCTCCGTCTCTCTGTGTGTGTCGGTGTTTCTCTGCCTCAAAACGCACGACAGAAGCAGAAAAAAAGAAAAAAACAATTGAGAGCCGCGGGTCGCTTCCTTCAGTCCCACTCTGACTCTGCCGAGCCGAACACAAACTGAAACAACAATAAACACCAACACAAAAGATGAGTTCATATTTCGTCAACTCGCTCTTCTCCAAATATAAAAGCGGGGACTCGTTACGTCCGAACTACTACGAGTGCGGTTTCGCGCAGGACCTGGCCGGCAGCCGGCCCACCGTGGTGTACGGCCCGGGCTCCGGCGCCACCTTCCAGCACGCTCCGCAGATCCAGGACTTCTACCACCACAGCGCCTCCACGCTGCCCAGCAACCCGTACCAGCAGAGCCCCTGTGCGGTCACATGCCACGGCGAGCCGGGCAACTTCTACGGATACGACGCCCTGCAGCGGCAGACGCTTTTCGGGGCCCAGGACGCGGATCTGGTCCAGTACAGCGACTGTAAACTGGGAAGCGCGCCGGGGCTCGGCGGCGAGGACGCGGAGGGAACCGAGCAGAGCCCCTCGCCGACGCAGCTGTTCCCCTGGATGAGGCCGCAAGGTGAGGAAATGGATAAACTGACTACAGTGGTTGTTTCCGTCTTAGCTTTTTCCCTTGCTCAAAGCGAATCTTCTTTCCCGCAAGGTGAGTGTCCATGTTAGGAGCAAAGCTGCTATTCCTCCAGGAGAGGCAGACAGAGAATGTAGAGTCACAGAGAGGAGGAAAGAGTGGAAGAAAGTTGGAAAAGTGATTTTAAAAGTAACAATAGGAGCAGGGTAATTTGAGCTTCCTGCGTTCAAAGCGCGTTTATGGTTTTATTGGCAGCACCAAAACTTGTGAATGACTTTAGGGTTTAATTGCCCCGGCCATATACTGAGAGAATGGCCGGGAAGAGCCGGGATGGAAGCTCAGAGAAGGAGAAAAGCAGTCAAAAAATAGGCGAGAGATGGTGAGGAGGAGGGGGGACCTATTCGTGAGAACCCCCCTCCAAAATCTGAGAAACCCCTGCTTGGAGCAGATGGGAAAGAGTTGTTGGAGGTAGTTGTTTCCAGCCGCACAGACTCATTTTAGACATGCAGCTCTGACCCGGGTTAAACTTTTACTGCCTCTTTTTGCTTTTACGACTTGCCTGTGGTCTCCGGGATTATTTGGCTACACGGTGGCCAGTTCCCCACAGGGTTAAAGCATGGGGAGGGCAGTGCATGTGTGAATGTGTGGGTAGAGAGGATAAGGGGAAAATAAGAGTATTCTTACTCGGATGTAGCACCTTCGCAGCGTGTGTGATGTGGAAACTCGCAGGCCTGTCTGATCCGTTGACTCAAATATCAAAATCATGCCTCAAGTATCGTCCGCGTGCGTCAGTGTGAACATAGCTTGCTTTTGTGTCCTGTGTGAACACTTAGTGGTCTTTGTGTGTTTGTGGCACGCACAGTGTGTGAATATATGGATCAGGCCCGATTGGCTCAACACGATCAGATTATAAATCTTAAAGAAATCTAAAAATATTTGCATTATAGGAAAGGCGAGTTTATAATTGATGGCCTAAACCAACAGCACAATAAGACTGATTATGCAAGAGGGCATTTTTGTGTTAGAGAGACATAGACTTAAAGGTAGAGAGAGAGAGAGAGCAGTGAATGGATTGGCATGTATAGTAGCCTATTTTGTTTGAGCCCATATTTCTTAGGCAGTGCTGTGTGTGTGTGTGCGCGCGCGTGTGTGTGCATGTGTGTGTGAGTGTGTGAGTTTATTGCTTATGTTCTCGGTTGTATTTTTTAAAGTGGGACAGCAGACGGGTTATAGCCTGTACAGGACTTTTGTGGCTTCATGATTATGACCATAAAATAGAAAAATAATAAATAAAAAACAGCCCAGGTCTGCATTCACCTCGAGCTGCTTTCTCTCCACCCATGTACGACATACACCTGCTACAGATAACAGTAATAATAATAGCTAATTCACATTTACGCACGTTTTTATAAGACTATGAACACTTTTCCTCCCCAGTGCCTCCCAGCAGTGTGTGTGCTGCATCTCCTCGTTTATCTGCATTGAAGATTTTCTGTTTGTGCGGCCTGTAAATTGTCATAATTTACATCTTTAAGCCTCTGTTATATTTTCCCAAACACTTGTCCCCCCCTTGCTCCCTGACGGCTTTCCAAATCATTCCCAGCTTTAAATACGAGCGGCCACACTCATGCGCGGGGCTGAAACGACTTCTTAAGAGGTTTTGCCCTTATTTACAAACGATGACAGTGATTAGTCTCATGATTAATAGTTTTCCAACAGTGTACTTGGGCTTAACGGCGTGCCGGTCCGGCTGCAGGCAGCTCCGATCATCCTGGTGGCCGAGAAGTCAAAACAGGAAACCAGCCGCTCAAGTCTGCGCCGCTGAAGTCCGAGAATGCTGCACGCACTTACAGCCCGTGCGCGATTTGATGGGATATTATCGTTGCTCAGCGTGAGGATTTATTAGTTATAATAGCAGAAAAAGGCGGACGGTGTTTCGTAGGTAAAACGGGAGGATGGAGCGCAGCGACGGAGGCGGTTATCCTCCCCGTTTACCTCGGAAATCCCCCTTTAACGAGGGGGTACATTTCATAATTTGTACTTTAAAGAGGGATATCGCCTCCTCCACACCTTTCATATTATAACCCCAGCACCGGAGGAGGCTCCTACCCACAGAATATGTCTTGAAATACTCCTGAGCCCCCAAGCTGGAGGTTTAATATCCGAGGATTATTCTAAACTCGTGAATATGAGCCGTTTTACGACTGTTACCGCTGTGGATGGAAATCTTCATAAATCATCTCGACTTTAAAAATGAATATAGAATAAAATCTGATTAGGCCGAAGAATGAATGTAATGGTATTAGTGTCCTTTGCCTCGGATCTCATTGGCATCTGTTGTCGAGTGTAAACCTCGTTTCTCCTTTCTCCAAAATGTCAACTGCCAAGTACCATGCATTTGTTTAGGGCTTATCTAATTGGCTTTGTAAAGGTTTCATATATAATAGGTCTTAAAAATGTTTCACTATCCCAAGGCTTGTAACATTTTCTCCAACCGTAAAAGACCAAGTAATCCTTTAGCTGACGCTATGCCAAATTAATGTATTCCTCCAAAAGCGCAGTGCACTGACGCAGCCAGGGTTGGGGGTTAAATTCCCCGTGCATGTTGTTCCGTCTAAAACCCTCCGGATCAAAGCGTCCGTGCTGTCATTTTATCCAGGAAAGTGTTTCACATTTCCCTTAATTCATGGCTGGTGACAGCAGTGAATGTGGCGCCCACTTCCCTTTAGTCCCTATAGCACGAAATCACGGCGCCAGCCCTGTGACAGATAACACATACAAGACATTTACATCACTTACAAGTTCATGCATTTCCATAAAGACTCCCTTGTCTGCGTCTTGTGGCTGTTTTACCATAAAAAGCAGTCCTGTGCCCGTAGACGGGCGCAAGATGTGGAAATGCAATGAGAGCACGAGTCACATCATCCTGCTGGACTTAAGTTGGTAGTAGATATATAATGGATATTGAAGATATTTTTCACCCTGTACCTGCAGGCTTTTATAATGTGATCAGTGGAGATAGACTATAAAAGACTTGTATGTGATTATAGCACTAAATGCGCTTCCATCGAAGTCATTACCCTGTCCCTTAATTTAATCCAGAAACTTTACTGTCCTGGGAGGAGTGTGTGTGTGCGTGTGTGTGTGTGCGTGCGTGCGTGTGTGTGTGTGTGTGCGTGTGTGTGTGTGTGTGTGTGTGTGTCTGTGTAGGGGATCAACTCAGACCAGAAAGCTCCCAAGAGATTGGTACTCTCCAAAGACAGTGTTTTCTTTAATTTCTTTGACATATTTGAATTCCTACAGTTCTACGCAGGTGCGTTACCCTTAGCCTTTTCTTATTAACACTAAAGTCAAACCTGCCAATCATGACAAATCTCATGTTCTTCTTCTTCTTCTTCTTCTTCTTTTTTTTTTTTTTAATTTTTCTTATTTTACTTCACACCCTTATGATCACTGGCTTTTGCCACTGGACTCATTTTATGGTAGAATAATCAAAGAAGACAAACAGTTTTATGGAAATATAATCACAAATGTCCTGTATGTGTGAACTGTCGGGGGTTTGCTGCTCGCGGTTAAATGACTCAGTTTTATTCGCTCCTATATGCTGAACTAACGTCTAGTTTGTTAGGAGCGTTGGAACATTTTAATGAGGAAGCAAGCATCGCGAGCATCTTTTCTCTCTTACAATTTATCTAAAATCTGTCTGTTATCATCCAAATGTAAGGTATAGGAGATATTTAAAACAAAATAGCTTGCAAGGACATCTTGTCTGTCTTCTCTTGCTTTATAAAATGCAGCTGAACGATAGAATTTCACAGATTAATTATTCAAAGAAGTCATGCACCTATGCTTGTCCAGCCTGTGCGCAGAAAACACACAATATCTGACCTTGTGTGTTCATATTAAGTATTTATGAATTTTATATTGCGTCTGTACACTGGGTTCTCTGCCTGCGCTGCTTCCAGATTTCAGTTTTCAGCAGAGTACTGATGACCTGTTGATAATAATAATATGTCTTTATCTTCACTCGGCATCGTTTGCACCATTTCTAATTAAAAGTCTGTGTTCGTCATGAGTGGATGCAGCTCTGTCGTCTCTGCTCTGATCCTTACGGCGCGGGGTCTTTTTTCCCTTTTAAGTGTTTACGATGTATTTATAGCATTAAATATTCATGTGCACATCTGTAAGTGCTCAGTGCATTTGTCTGTAGGTTTTCTCTTTTTATGTTAATAACTGCAGTCACTGTGTGCTGTGGGCGAGTTCCTGACGGACTGAAAGAGTTCTTTGACTCATGTCTGAAGAGTAGTAGGCTAGCTATCTTCCTGTCTGTGTGTCTGTGTGTGTGTGTGTGTGTGTGTGTGAGAGAGAGAGAGAGAGAGAGAGAGAGAGACATTAAAGTCACATGAGTATCACATCATTTTTCGACACACGCACTGAACACTAAAAAAGTGGACTTGTTTTTAACATGTCGCATTCCAACATTAACAGCATCTTCGATTTGACTTGAGAAAATCCCTCTAATTTACCCTTCTACATTTGGGGATCGCAGTGGCAAACCACAGACAAAGATGACCATGGAAACTTAATGGGATTTGTTGGCATTCTTCAATATGAAAAATACTTCCTCCTAACACCAATGAAATTAACAAAAGACCATTGTAAATGCAACCCCACTTGTACCGCCACACACTCAAACACAACCATCCTAACAAATCCTAACATTTTCATATTTTCTGATTTTGGAAAACTATCATTACATCACAGGTCATAAACTAATGTGGAAACGATTAGTCAGTAAATCCACTGTTGACTGTCGTCAATCAGATCATTGATTTATTATCGATTGCTTATCATAAAAAAGCCAAAAAATCTTTTTGTTGGTTTGTTTGTTAATATTATTTTAAACCCAAGTATCTCTGGGTTTAGACTCTTGGTTAGACAAAAAGTTGTGTGATGACGTCACCGTGAGTCTTTGGGACTATTTCTTCCCATGTCTTCACCTAAAGCATACACTATCAACTGATTATTTATTGTTTTATTATTTTATTTAGCCCACTATACCTGCATAAGCAAAATTCGTGATTTTGTGTGACTGCTGGTGTTGATTTGTCATGTTTTTTTCCCTCCCCAGAACACAAGGGTGTAGGTTTTATTTCATTTCTGAGAAGGATACATACAAAGTGCGGTTGCCAGAAAATTTTCAGCGTCAAAACACTTGATATCCCCCATGCTGGAGGAATTTTACGCACCGATTTCTGGCTTTCCTGCACGCATTTATGGTGTGAATGTCTTTAATTCTTCCAAAAGTCTTCTGTTACTTTCTGTTATTGAGGGTAGTTAATCCAAGCGTCCCCCAACCCAGAACGTCAAAATGTATGTTAAAAATTCTAGCCTTCTTGGAATAAACGGTTTGAATAGCCTTTTTTAATTAACGCAGCCTAATAGGCCTGAAGGTCTGTTTGGTTTTCATGCCATGACCACCAAGATGTTAAGAGTGTAGTCTTGCCTCTAATAATGTCCCCTCCACTCTCCCGTGTCTCCCCTCTCTTCCCCTCACCCCCACCCCCCCAGTAGCTGCGGGTAGGAGGCGGGGCCGGCAGACCTACAGCCGCTACCAGACCCTGGAGCTGGAAAAGGAGTTCCTCTTCAACCCCTACTTGACCCGGAAACGCCGCATCGAGGTGTCGCACGCACTGGCTTTGACGGAGCGGCAGGTGAAAATCTGGTTCCAGAACCGGAGGATGAAGTGGAAGAAGGAGAACAACAAGGACAAGTTCCCCAGCAGCAAGAGCGAACAGGAGGCGGTGGAGAGGGAGAGGAGGGAGAAGGAGCTGCGGGATGGCAGCGGAAGTGGAGGCGGAGAGGGTGGTGGTGGAGGTGCTGAGGGAGGAGGAGGCCCCGTGGCGGTGGCGGGCACGGCGGGGCCACAGGCCACTGTAAATGAGGATTGTTGCGAGAAAACCCACAAGCAAATGTAAGGAGACAAGCGGTGAAATTAAGGGGAAGAAGTGAAAGAGGTGGAGGGCGAGGAGGGTGTAAGAGTTGGACAAGAGGGGGTGAGGGGGGGTGGGGGTGGGCGAGGGGCTGTTGTTGTCTTAATCGAAGCCATTGGACTGCTCCGTTGTCTCCACAATTCAATTGATGGAAAGGAACTTGAGTCTTCAAAATGGCGACTGGCGGGCCGGACGGACTGGAGGGGCCTCGCGCCTCTGTCTGCTGACTGTAAAAACCGCGGGAATTAAAAAAAAAGAAACAATGAAGCAAGAAAGTGAACTAAAAAAATACAATTGATGAGGGCGGGGGTGATCCATCCAAGTCAAATAAACATAGTCTACTCTAGTGTTTAAAACAAACAAAAAATGAAAGAAAAATGATAGCTTCCTTTCTTTGTGGAACAATTATTGTGGAAACATTTCTATATTGTTAGAAGTTTATCATTAACAATTTTATCTTTGGCAGCTGTATAGTTTTTAAGTTAAAAAAATGATGATGGTGCACTTTTTACTGTACTTCTCACTTCTATGTTGTTGTTGTTGTTATGGCAATGATTGATTGATGATGATGATGATAATGATGATGATGATGATGATGACGTAGCAATTAATGAAATTTCCAACAACATGAAACTGCCTATTTATGCCGTTTTAGTAGGTCGGGTCTCTTTTTTACACACTCTAATTGTCGTTTCTCGTTTTAGTTCGTTTTTTGATCGATGGTGTTTGTTTTATGTTGTCTTCCTTTTTCTCTTTTTTGGGTAAAAAGCATGCGCACAGTGCAGATTAAAAAAGAGAACATTCATAAAAATAAAAAGGAGGAAAAAATGTAATAAAATGTTGCGTTCTGCATTTAATGTGAAACAGAGCTCTGCTGGTGAGGGTTGATTTCCTGGATGTAATCTTTCACTCATGTTTCGCTCGATGACGATCAGTTGAGAGTTGGAAGTTAGAAGTCAGAGATAGAAAGAAAAAGAAAGAAAGAAAGAAAGAAAGAAAGAAAGAAAGAAAGAAATGTCAGAGGAGTTGCTTCCCCCTTTCGTTTTACCCACACTTACTCCTCATCCTTTCCCTTATTCTCCCCGTTTCCTCACTCGCCTCTTCTCCTTTCACCTCT
The DNA here is from genome assembly GCF_041903045.1 of Epinephelus lanceolatus. NCBI lineage: Eukaryota > Metazoa > Chordata > Actinopteri > Perciformes > Serranidae > Epinephelus > Epinephelus lanceolatus. Next base: position 7,537,671 of record NC_135751.1, read on the forward strand.
CGCCTTCCCTCCCCACTTCTCACTGTACACTCTGTCAGCACCCAGACTGATAAAACCGTTCAGTTCACGAGGCCAAACATTTAAGCCTCGACTCGGAAATCTCCTCTTAAAACAACAGACGCCCCCCCCCCCCCCCCCCCCCCCCCCCATCTTCCTCACACCCATAACCGTCCACCCACTCACACACACAGAACCCACAGCCTATCCAAACATCACTTTATTTATTGCCTGGTTCTCCACCTCCACTTACATTATTACAGACCTCTATATTCACTATTACGCTGCCTTCCATCATCATCAGGATGACGACTTGAGGTCGATTGTTTCCATATGGGGAGATCAAACACCGAGCATGCATATTTAGCAGCATCTATCTTAATACGATGGACTATAGCTTGTTATTCAGACTATATGGAGCGCCATATCCCAGTGATATCAAAGCACCAAATATTTATCCGATCAGGTTTCCAGTTATTAATTGGAAAACAGACGCGGGATAAAGGAAGTCAAACACAACCGGTGGAGTAGTTTGCGTGTGAGCCTCATTCAGGCACAGACAAAGGCCGCAGACTTCACATACAACCGGAGCTGCGTCCACCAAATAATGATAATGACATAAGAGTGCACACTAATGCAATTCGTTTTATTTTAACAGTTGCAGCTTTTCCCATATTATTGTTGAGCAGACGCGAGTTTAAAAAAAAGTGTCTCTGGTTTTTGTTTCCACATAGAACAAGTATCTTATACTATACAACAAGAAGGCTAGTTTACAAACATGTTGAGTAATAAGCAGCAGATAATTCTGATAGAATAAGATAATTTTTAGGTGTGCCAACTCTGAAGAACACATCCAAAGAAGGATTGTCAAACAGGCAAAGTGGACAACCAAGAACTAAATCCCCAGGTTCATCTGTGTCAGCCGGCTTTTGCTCATCTGATTTAATGCATATTTGTGTGATTTTTTTTTTTTTTTTTTTACACTACAGCACTGTATAAACAAAGACAGGTTTTGTTTCATGTTGTAGCCTTGCCTTTCAGAATCTAGTTTGGTCTCGCTTATTATCATATTGTGCTCACATGGTGAAAGCTCAAACTGCATTTAATGAAATGAGTGTAGACGATCTTGGGATTAGGTATGGCTGGAACAGAAAACTGTCTTAGGGCTCCTTGTGAGACTTTATTCCAGCCATGCGCACATTTGAAGTGTCATTGTCAGACATTTGATGCCTGTCTCCCTCTTGATAAAGATTGGTGGGCCGCAATGAGAAAACGTCTAGGACATTACATCGCAGACAAAATATGATACGTTGTATTATATATATATTAGAATATTGTCAATTATCCAAATCATTAAGGACAATAGATAGAGGGATGATAATAATGATGTCATCAGGGTTATCGGTGGTAAGACTGCAGATCAGAATTCGAAGATATATTGGGATTTTTACTCAAACGCTATTTTTTTAATCAATGTGGTGAGTCTCTCAGCCCATGACAGTACAGTACTACATCGTTGCATTACTCCTTTAACTTGAGCGGCCTGCTCAGTGGGATGTGGACACGATGTTCCAACTGTTTGCGGTAACAACAACAGGGACATGGCACTTGCCCTTTTGAAAAGGTAAATGACTTTGTGGCACCGTGTAAAAAACAAAACACACATCCTGAGGGCATGCATGAGCACAGCCGCAGAACACACACATTGGACAGGCTCACAGTGTTTTCTGGATTTGACAAACAAACAGCCCCCTTTCTTTCTAATCCTTTAACTGCTCCACAACCTTCCCATTAAAAGGAAACATCACTGCATTTTTACGCACGCATAACGTCGGCCTGTTAAGCATTACACTCAGCGAAGAGATTGTATCCTGCTGAACTTGTGCTGCCTGGCGGGAAAGGTCAACGTCACGGGTACGGATCTAAGCACCGAACCGACCACCTGCACGCCAGGTGAGTCTCCTCTCCCTGCGGGCAGGATTCAGTGCCAAATCAGACTTGAACTCAAAGGCGGAGGTGATTAATATCGAATGCCTCTGAGTGTGGAGACACATCGGCACTTATACCACCAGTTAAGATAAAATGTGCTTCTTGTTGTTTTTCTCCTTCTTCTTTCTTGCAGGATTATAAAATAGATTGTGTTTCTTCTTTTGTTACATCCAACATCAACCATGCTTGCTTCCAACACCCACTCAGGTTTCGAGTTTTGTGTGCCTAGCTTACAGCTCTAATATTTCAAGAACCATGACACAACGATAAGAAATATTAACCTGCAATTCTTTATGTTTGGATTATTAGTTAAATTAAATTGGAGTGGGGCCTCTTGTAGCCGCAACAGCTGCAATCTTTCATTGTGAGCGTTATTGCAGAATGATTTTCAAAGTGACACGTCTGACTGCTTCCCTAAACGTCCCTCTTTTCTCTAATGTTGTTTATACCGTTTTCATCTGTTACTCTGTCTGCAGTCACCAGTCAGCAGCGGCACTCTGTAGGCAACTCTGGAGCAAACAACAGCCTGTTTTGTTCTGCTGTGTGGGACCCTTTCTTCTGCATGTGTGGTCTCTAAAAAGTACAAGTTTGGGATAAGACGACGTTTGTGGAAAACAGAGGAAATCCATCTTCTCTTTTAGGCTCCTCGGCAACTTTACGCACGCGCCTAGAGCCATTCCATTCCGAGTCCAATCAATATCACATCTACTGTTTTCCGCTTTTCGCTTCCAACCCAGCAAACACACAGTAAAGATTTAAATTTGAGTTGGATGTTTGTCAGCCTCAGCCGTTTTGTTTTCCAGCTCTACATGGGCTTGGTGATTAGTGGACACGTTCCAAGCTGCTGCGTATTGATTGTTTAATATAGATCGTGTTGTTGTGCTGTACTGGCTGTATTGTGTGTGTGTGTGTGTGTGTGTGTGTGTGGTCACTCCCTCTGTGTTGCAGCTAATTTCTACCATGATAATATTGCATCCCTGAGGGAAACCCCCGTCGGCCATTGGGCATCCTGACATCACATGGACCCGAGGTCACGTGGTCCGCGAAGCAGAGGGAGGGGAAGAGAAGAGTGGGGTGGGGTGAATTTTTGTGTAAATCTAGACAGTAATGCCCTGCCGATAATTCACGGTGCCTCGTAAAAAGTCGGCATTAAAGCGCCCCGGGCCTACAAATCACCGGCGCCAAATTATGAATACGCTGGACTTCACCAACGCGCTGTTTTCCAAATACCAACAAACCGCTGCGAGCCGCTCCGCTCTTATCTTCAGAGATTCTTCAACTTATTCCTTCCCGACTTCCTCTGCTGCTCCTGTCGTGTCTTCTTCGTGCGCCCTCGTGTCCAGCGGATATCACCTCCATGTCTCCAGTGAGAGAGACGGTGAGGAGCTCCCTCTCCCTCCCTCCTTGGTTTCTTCATCTCCTTCCTCCTCCTCTTTTGCCCCCTCCTCTTCTTCCTCAGCGTTCTGTTTGTCTCTTTCGGGACTGAACCGCTGTAGCAGGAGAATTCAGCCCTGTTCGCAACCTTTCAACCCCGCCCAAGTTCGCGCAGGGGGGGCATGTAGCGTGCTGGGAGACGGGTCGCTGAGCTCCTCTCCGCAGGGATGCACCGTGGAGCGGTTCCCCGGTCGGCCTCAGCTGTGCTCACTGACCAGACTCCCTGAGCCGGCCTGCAGGAGGCAGAGTTGGCCAGAGCAGCAGCAGTTGGACGACAAGGAGCTACGGATTTACCCCTGGATGAGAAGCTCAGGTGAGGAGAGAGAAGAGGTGATGGGGGTGGGGGTGGAAAAGATATGAGAGGTGATGTGATAATTTGCGGGGCTTCACAGGTGAGTTGGAAGGAGGAGCGGTAGGAGGACGTGACGACAGGGGGTGGTGGTGGTGGTGTGTGTGTGTGTGTGTGTGTGTGTGTGTGTGGGGGGGGGGGGGGGGGGGGGGATTTGTTCGACCCAATAATTACGTTAAACGCTCTTTAAACTGTTGGCCCGGTTGCGCAGCGGCCACTGCCGGTGGCTGAACTATGCCTTTCTGTCTCTTTCTCTCTGTCACTTTTTTTTACAACCCCTCTCCCTCTCTTTGCAGATCTTTTATGGCTCTGCGACCTCCATAAAACCATAATTTAAGACTTGGTGAATATTCATTAGTATTGTATTTAAGAAGGGGGTAGGAGAGAGCAAGGGTGCCTGGAGTCCCAAATATCCCAAATTGTTTGAAAGTGAAAAAACCTCCAAACAAACTCTTTTTCCTCTCCCGGTGCTCACTGTTATCGCTCATATTCAGTGCTTGGCTCAGCTCAGCTCAGCCTCTCCGCCCCGATAGTCTTGTGTTTCTCTGTCAGTACTATCTGGCCCACTGAAAGCCTATTGTGCTATTGTACTGTCACCACAATCCGCTAATACTATAAACACTATAAATTAGCAGATGGGTTTGATCTTTGAATGCCTGCCCTTTCCCCCGATTGTAAAAGCGGCATTGTGAGACAGCAGCAGGCTGGATGCTGAATAGGTGCGGGGCCTCGGAGCCTCGAACAACAACAAACACACAGCACAAAGAGCATTTGTATGTTTGCGTTAAAATACTGAATGGTAGTGCGTAAAAACCGGGAAGTATGGTGAGAGTGTTTGTGCGTAAAACGTGCGTAAAAGTGAGGGAGATGTCCCCAGACACGGCAACGTGGAGACAAAAAGGAGACAAGAAAGATTGTTAAAACTTGCGCTCGCTTTATACGTAACTCAGTGAGTGGAGCCCTTGTGTGCGCTCGTATTTTTAGTGGCACGGTGGACTTAAAGTATGTGCGTAAATATGGCTCTTGTGGAAATACGATCTATTCACTCAACTTTTACAGATAGTCAGGTAAAATATTTCAGTGTTACGATGTTCGTTGCTTTAACAAAACTAACACACACACACACACACACACACACACACACACAGACTCCAGAGCTCAGCCAAGCTCACTCGGAAATTATGTTCAGAGAAATTTGGTCCCTGCTCATAGAAGCCTCTTGGCTGCTGGATAGCTTTTCCTCGTCGCCACAGACTTCCTCATTTACATATTACCATCACATTACTGTAACATCCTCCTGTCCCTCTGCCGCGCGTGTGTGTGTGTGTGTGTGTGTGTGTGTGTGTGTGTGCAAAGCCATGTTTATGAGATCTTTTCAATCTGAATACTGTGTGATAAGGAGAGTGAAAAAGGAAAGTGGCATCATGAAATTAAAAGTATTTAATCTGCTTGCCTTTCAGGCTCATAAAGTCAAACAAATTGGTTTTGGGTCTTTTTTTGTTTTGAAAGGCCAGAGTGGAGACGACAACACCTAATATGCAATATTATATAAATGTAATAAACGACAGTGAAAAAAATATACATCACATCTCTATGACCTATGAGGAAAACCACTTCTGAGGTTAAAAAAAGAGAAAACTATATTTGCAATATTCAGATTTATTCCTGGCATCATAATGAAATAGAAAGTGCAGGAGAACAAGTAGTACACGAAAACAGGAAATGCGAGACATAGCCCGTGTGTTTTTTCGTGTGTGTGTGTGTGTGTGTGTGGAGGGAGGGGCTGTGGTGGGGTCAAACAAGCCAGCCTGTGTAATGAATTTATAGATTTTAATTTAGATTCGATTCCCGTCCAGTCCAAGATGATTGGAGGGAGAAGTCCCGGATGTTCCCGTTAACAGCGGCGAAAAAACCGCATGAACGCTTATTAAAGCAGGCGCTCGACCTGTCAGTGGGACGCGCGTGTGCACGTATATAAACACACTGATTCACCACTCGTTTTCTAAGTGTATTTGTGTGTGTGAGAAATGGAGAGCACAATACAGTTCATTCTAGTTGTTGATTGCAGAGAATTCCAACGCCAGCTAGAGCGCGAACAAATCACCGCCGACAGCACGAGAGCAGAAAATTACACACACACACACACACACACACACACACACACACACACACACACACACACACACTTTAACATATCACCTCGATAAGGAGCAAAATGAGAGTAACACACAGATAAGCACACACTCGCACACAGACATACTCAATCACACACACTTCCACGCTGCTGACACTCAGTCACCCACACATACTGACCGCTGCCATCGATAAGCTGTGGCGCGCACACAGATACACGCAGACGCACACACGAAGAGGCGTTGCAGACAAAATCACGTGAGCAGGAACACACACGGTAGAGAAACATGATTGTGTGAACAGAAATGTAATTCAAGCTTTTGAAGAACAGCAGGTGATGAGTGCTCTATTTAAATAGGCCTACACTTATTTTAGAGGATCATGGGATTTTTATCGGTACTCTGGCGTTTCCTGTGCCAGACATCTTTAATGCTATGGTAACATAGAGAAGAATACAGTATATGTTTGTAAATATATTATATTGAAAGTATTATTTTTTCTCCGCTACTCTCCTCTCAAATTAGTAGACATAGACAGGGCCAGAAAAAGCTCTATGAATGTTTTTTAATTCATTATTTGTACAGACACATATTCATCATGTTACATAAATACGCCTAAGAAATAAATAAGATAAACACAAATAAACACTTGAAATTAAAATAAGTAATATAATGTCATCAAATGGACGAGCCAAGAGGGGACAAAGTAAATGTGTAAATGTCTTGCAAAATAAATAAGAATACAATAAATAAATAGATGGATTTTCCTCTGATATGTATTTTGTTATAATTTGCAACTAACTCCAAAACGATATTGAGGGATTTGGAAAATGAAATTCAGCACGCAACATTTGATCAACTCTGTATGTGTGTGTGTGTGTGTGTGTGTGTGTGTGTGTGTGTGTGTGTGTGTGTGTGTTTGTAAGGGAGAGAGACAGGGAGAGAGAATGACAGAAAAAAATAGGAAGTAAAAAAAAATCAGATATAAAAGTTATCATCCTCTGACATTGTTCAATGTGTTTTATGGGAGCAGAGCTGAAACGCACTGGCTCAATCATTCCTAACATGTTACATACACACTGGACTGTTAGCTGTTCAGTACATTAAAGGTCCAAAACAAGCAGAATCTAGAAATACTGCAGTCATGAGGCAAAGTCCCCCCATCCCCAGCCCTCCCCATTTTTGATTTATATATCTGAAGTTATAATATATGCATGATATTTTCTGCACTTCGTTTGCTAAAATGAGATTATGTTTCAAAGCCATATTTCATAGACTTCTTGTGTGATGTTATCTGTTATGAATCAGAGGTCCTTTATATGGTAAACTTGGTGAAATTTATGATTTTAAAAAGTGTCAAAACATGTCTATTCTCTCCAGAGCCTGTAAAATACCCTCCCTGTGGAAACAGAGTGTAAATTCCCTCTTGGTTGTTTAAACCTCAAAATCCCAGGAAAAAATACAGAGGACATGACCTCAGTGTCCCCTGTAGCAGCTCCATGCCTGGTCATATAAAAGCAGCAGTCCTGCAGTGAGTGTAATAAAGCTGTTGCCTGCAGTGCCATATTATAGCCCAGCCTGTGTCTGCATGAGAAGCTTGAAAATCAATATCAGAGTAAATCCATTTTCTTTCTTCAACTCATTTACACCCAGAAAACAGACAGTTGGAGGTTGAGACTTTATGTCCAAAAGATTTATACTAGACTCAGGGGAAAGTGTCCGTGCTGCAAAAATGTGGTGAACCATTCCTCTGATAAGAAAAAAAAAACAAAAAAACATTTTATCTCATAGTTTTAGAGCTCAGCTGATGGGCTGTACTAAATAAAAAAGTAAAAACATTTAGAGTGAAAGTTGTCCATTACATCATCATTCTGTATTTCCTGTGTTTATATCCTTGTTGCTCCTCTCTTCTGCTCACTGTCTGGTCCGGTGAAGATTTCAACAGAAAATCTTCCATCACTCATTTATGAGGCTTCACTAAACACCAGCTAATGCTGTTAAAGCAGGCACAGACAGCCACAAAGCCCAGGCTGAGTTTTTACAGGCTGATCGTTGCATTTTATTGCAGTGTGAGCCAGGGTCTGTTTAGAGATTCCACAGGAGAACAGCAGAAATGTACAAACCAGAAACCAGAAAGGTACCCTTTATCTGTTTTGTAAAGAGTTTGAGGGTTTCTGTTTTTGTTTTTTCTCTCTCAAAAGATATCAATTTTAAAAACACTTAAATTTAACAGCTTAACAGTAGCATTCAAAACTCAAACCTTTATCCCCACTGGCATCTCTACGCATATTGCACCAACTCATCTGAATCCCAGAGATTCCTCAGAGGAGTTTTCTATTCAGGGAACTCTACAGAGGAAGTGAGTTTGGACATTTATGTGGCCGGCAGCCGACCTCTGAGCTGTGAAAATGTGACCCAGTTTCTCCTTAACCTTCAGGCGTTGCATGACCTCATGAAGGGAGAAGGTCACCATGGTTTCTGTGGTCTTACTCAGCACTGACTCATGCACATTTCACATGGATTTGTTTTCCTGTGAATCAGATTAGTGATGGTCCTACCATGCCTGCTGTAGCAGCCTGACTCTCAGCATGTTCTTATCTCGATTATGGGTCTGTTTCTGCTAAACGTATTCGCTCAGAGAAACAACTACTGGAAGTCCCTACAGAGCATGACGAAAGTCAGATTTTTGCTCTTTTCCCCCTTTAATTCATTTCCTTTAATTATTTAGTTGACCCAAACATCTTCTTTAAGTCTAAACACTGTGAAGTAAATATTGAACATTGGCCCAGACAGACAGCAGCTGAACCAACAGTTAAACCACATCATTGAGTAACTACTCTTCAGTGTTTACAGAGCCACAAGTCAATGTGTTTGTCAGGAAGTAGAGGTGGCAACCAGTGGACACATCCCCCACAATATTTTGAACATGGACATTGCCCCATCCCAGTAAAAACACAAATGTAGCAGATGACTTTTATTTTAATAAAATTAAAGACATTTCCACCATAAATTGATGCAGAAAAGGTCCGTAATGTTGCAAATCTCACCACAATGCAGGAAATTAAGGGTTTGATGCTCAAAATTTCCAGGGAGAGAGTCCCAAAGTTTCACCTTTCATATGTGTCCTCCCCAGTGTTGAAACACAACCTAAGACCTTGGACTAGTGGATGCAAAGATACAAGCAGGTTTTAAGAGGTTATAAGGCTTTATTTATTAATTCAATTTGGAAAGTTATTTCAAAGATGAAAGTTATTGATAGAGACATTATAGAAGCTTCTTTCAAAAATTAATTTCAAAATGTTTGCAAACATGGATACATTCAAAGCAAATGCTGCCAGGTTTTGATAATGCCAGTGATGAAACTAAGATAATATATATATATATATATATATATATATATATATATATATATATATATATATTAATGTAATGAAATCTGCCATTAACTACAGAGTCAAAGTAAACCTTTAATGATGGATTGTTTCAATAGTAGCATGTAAGTCAAATAATCCATTAGTGGCAGCAAAGCTTCCCGTAAACAGCTGTAATTTCTATTACTTATTAAACCTTTAAGTTAAAAGTCAAAATGCTATGTCAATATCAAGGAAAAAAAGACACATAAATTCAGTTGTAGCCTTTTATAGTGCAAACTGCAAATTAAATGAATCACTGTGCTCCAGTCCCTTTTTGTCCTGTGCAAGTTTTCTGCCCTGAAGCTGAAAGGCACCTGATTCTGCTGAGTGATGACTGCATTTTATTATCTTATTATTTTTTACTCAGTGAGTCACACCTTTAAACTTATTATATAAGAAATTTGACTTAAAATTATACTTAACATGGACATTTTTTTGTCATAGCTATCATTTCTTTTATCTTTAGAACAAAAATGATGTATCTTGAACCAAAATACTGAACATAACCTTAACCAAGCTAAAGCAAGTCAGAATTATATAAGAAATGTATATATATATAAATTATATATATATTGAAGCATAGATAAGTCAAAGCTTAGATATTTGTGAAATTTTCTTTATTTCACCCAAACGAAATTTCTAGTTTCTAGTTAGCCTACAAAATTCATGATTACTCTGTAACACATGACTTTATCTGAGCAGGGAGACAGATGTGTTCTTGTCTGTGCAGGTGCAGACAGGAGGCGCGGGCGGCAGACGTACACGCGTCACCAGACGCTCGAGCTGGAGAAGGAGTTCCACTTCAACCGGTACCTCACGCGGCGGCGGAGGATAGAGGTCGCGCACGCGCTCTGCCTCACGGAGCGGCAGATCAAGATCTGGTTCCAGAACCGGAGGATGAAGTGGAAGAAGGAGAACAAGGAGAGCGGCTCTCCAACAGCTGGTTTACCGACGGCTGAATATGAAGAAGAAGAGGAAGAGGAGGAGGAGGAGGAGGAGGAGTGATGACTCGATTGGACACTTTAAGCTTACAGCTGCTTTTTCAACTCTTATTTCTCGAATTACATTTTTACTATAGTGATGTAGAGATAAAAGAAATAAAGAAGTGATTTTTGCCTTGCAGTCAGGTCATCATCCTGCAAAGAAACATTTTAAATTACAGGCATTGTTATGAGCAATCTTTGCGCAACTTACACCAATCTCATTATTTCACTGTAGAGTTTACAGTTAGATACATTTAGCTCAGGCTAACGAAAAGTAGATTAGCTCAAGTGGTTAAACCACCAACTTCCACCATGTAAACAACAGATTTTAGAGTTGCTCATAAAGCTAGTGTTTAGCTCCTTATCAGAACACGGACAGAAGTCAGGCTTCTGCTTTAAATAAATTTCTATTTTTTCCATTAATAAAATAGAAATAACTTAAATGTATTGATGCTGATATGAAGTATTAGGTTCGTCTTAAAGACCCCGCTCTATTGCACCACATAACCCTTCCTCTCTTGTTGAAGGCTGGAGGTCCTCATACAGCAGTGTCCCTTATGACGTGATAACACCGCACCCATCTGATCTGCAGCAGTGGGGGACAGAATAGAATGAAACAGCAGCACTTCTGGTTCCTGTGGGTACAAAGCTGAACATCAGTGTTAGCCATGCCTACAGTAGCAGTGTGGAATCACTTGATTTTAGGGTTAAGCCTATTGGAATATCACCACTGTGCTCCACTCAGTATTCAAAGCAATCACAGATTGTCACTTTTTTTTTATCATTAATTGAATAATTCTATTGTATTTTCTGTAAATACGACCTCCATTATATTCTGAATGGGTTTTTACATGTCGTGGTGTATAATTTTTGTGAAAAACCCCTCCTCATTTATTTAATTTTATTCCTTACATCACACAAATATCTAAATCAGCCTGAAAATATGACCTCTGTGTGCTCAATAGTCGCTACAGCGCTGACTGTCACCAGGTTGTCTCAGTGTTTTAAGCAAGAATTTGGGTTTGATCATGTCTCTGTTTGTTTATATTCAGTGAAAACGCTTACTCAAAGATAAACATTGTGTGCAAGAGAGTACACTGAGTTAAATGGAGGGGAATGGTTGACAATAGTCAGCCAATGACTTCTTGCTTGTTGTGTGTTTGTTTGTACATGAGGTCTAGCTTTTGTATTCTAGCTTTCTCTTGGAATAATTATATGCTTAAATAAGTGCTATTTGTCTTTAGTTTCTTTATTTGCTCCTGTGTTTTCATGTTGCCTTAGACACAGTACATGTTCACATTATAATGCACATGTAAATAATAATAAAAAAGAAACTTTAACTGGACTGTGTTTTGTCTGTTCGTATCCCTTTCATGGAATATTTTTAGATAGCAGCTTTAGGATCTTCATAGTTTTGTTGGAAAATAAAACATAGAAATAATAAGACTACAACCACTTAAAAAAAAAAAAAGAATATAGACAGTTTAGGACAAGTCATCATTAAATGTCTGAGACAATAACTATGGGAGCACTTAGTTAATCTGGCAATGCTCCACTTTAGTTTCCATCTTTCAGCCAGTGTGGGAAAGAATGAGGCAAAACAGCAAATTCATGTTTGGATTATTGTCAAATTCCTAGAATAGATGTGACATACATTTTATTCATGACATATCCAACAGATGTGGGATATCTCAGTTTGGATCACCCTCTCTGACCAGAGTACATTTATATAGATATACAAATAAATCACACGTACAAATACAAATGTGAATAAAATTTGTGACAAATGTTTGATTTTTACATGTAAATATGCCTGTTAAAAAATGCCAAAGCAACATCCAAAAATGTTGTGTGTTTTACATATAAATGTTATTTGTGTTGCACATGTTGGAGAACAAAAACAATAAAAAAAACAATGTAATGTCCAACTTAAATTGAAATGTCCACATGTGGACCTTTCTGACAAGTTTGACACTCTGAACTCCAACGGTTTCTGTTCATAATTTAAAATGTTTTGTTACTTGATATGCCAGATTCTACTGAAGTGCTCTCCCATCAGAAAGGAGACGTTTGCAAACACACACACACACACACACACACACACACAGACTGCAGCAGGAGCATTATTAAGTTCTAACCATCCTCACTTTGACTTGAGAGTGTAATCATGAGTTTCACAGATTATAAACCACAGTAATGAGTGCCAATGTGCTCTTGAAACATCCTCACCTTGTTTACAGGTTTGAATATATTAACAGGCTTTTACCCCCCACTGTTACAGATAATGGCAAGATAACATTCAAAGTTCCAGTATTTACACTTGGAGCCTTATTTAGCAGTGATGCACTCAGAGCTTGGGCTCCAATCCCCACCTTAAAATAAATAAATAAAAACTAAAAACTACATATATGACCTATAAATTATAAACAAGATCTCATCTGCGAGTTTTGGATTAAATATTCCAGCTGCACTGCAGACTGTTTAACATGTACATCACATGGGTGGGTGACTAAATGTTTAACAGTGAAAAATGAAAATGAATGTATAATCATTTAATCATTTTATCTGATACTCAATTCATAAGAATATGGATACTTATATTATTATTTTTAAATGAAAGCTCACAATGACGACAATGAGATGCGGTTAAACATACCAAAACATGTTTTTGTTGGACTGATTACACGTTACGTTATTTTTTTTATTTTCTCTCATATACGTGTCTGTATTTATTTCGTCAGGTAGCGCGTTGTGAAATAATCGAGCGATGAACATGTTGTGACGAAGACTGCGTAAATAAAATGCTATATCTGGGCTTAAGTGTCTGAATAGGTTACACAAAATGGATATAATGCCAAATTTCATAAGTTAGTACACTGGCATATTACTCCACTGCTCTGAACTGAACCAGCACATGACATTTTGTTTTCTATCACCGATTTCATAATTGATACAGAAAAATATAAATCAGTATAGTCTGAAAATGTTCTCCTGGCCAACCTGGTGGAGATAAGGTAAAGGAACTGATTTCTGTCAGAGAACGAAGTCTCGTTTAATGAAATGTTCCTGTGGAAACAATAAATACATAAATTTAAAAAAAACAGAAGGTTACCTGACCTCTAGTGAAGGAAATTTTTAACATTTCATTGATTCATTCATTATCTTTGAAGATCCCTCTCTTCCTGTGCTTTAAACCAAGTAGCCTACTGTAGGCTACTATCTCCAGACCGACAGACACCTTCACACCTCCCAGCTCCTTCATTACAAACTCCCGAGCTGCGGGCAGTTTCCCTGCGTTTTACCTGAGGAAGCTCTGCGTGCTGAAAGATCCAGGTCTGCTCCATTTGAGCTGCAAAAGCTCTCACCAAATCCAAACGAAATGTCTCAGGGTTGCCTCTGGAAGTCCTCGGCTGCCTGTAGAAACCAAAAAGACCACATAAACTGGTGGAAGGCGGTGGTGTGTGGGGGGATGTTATAGCAGGTCCTGATGTCTTTATTACGTCCATGAAAAGGCCGGAAACCCCAATAAAAGCAACACACACACAAAGAAACCAACAGAAAGTTCCTCCTGTGCTGCTGCTTTGGTTTCTGTTAATTTTTAACTCGGGACATTTAAATATAGGAAGCGATGGATCCGCGTCTCCTGCGAACCAGACAACGTGCAGTCCGGAAAGGTCACATGTGGGTCACTGAAGGTTTCATCAAGTTTCCTGGGTTTAAATTCGATGAGTTCTGAATGTGAAGTCTGTCTGCGCTGAACAGTGATTTTGACTGCCTTGCGTTAGTTTAGTCACGAATGTGCCAGTGTCTTTTCTCTAGTCCTGTCGTGAGCAGTTTGGGTAGATTATTTCACTAATTTCCAATCTGTAACTGTACATTGCTTTACTGAGAGAAGGAGACAGTAATGCGCGGGGACTGAAGGAACCAGGTAACACAGGAACCAGCTGACCCGGTGCATTGCAGTGGTATGTGGGTCTCCTCGGTGGCGAAACTGGATCTTCTGCAGCATTTTAATTGGCTTATGTTTTGGATTTGGCATCCCAGCATTTCTGAGAAAAAAAAAAACAATATAGCTGTGAAAATATCTCTTTGGACGAATTCTGAACGACGCGCTCTTATTGTAGCATAAACACGAATTGTTTATGGAATTGTGCTGCAAGAAGGCGGTGGCATCTGTAGCTTCTTTAAAATTCAGGAGGCGTTTGGCCTCAGGTTCCTGTGGAAGGACAATAATACAGTTTTCTTTTTACGATTGCTAACATGGATTGGTCAAAACTGATTTCACACAAAATACATTTAATGACCACACATTCCAAAATCCATGAACTCTTTTCTGACGCATAGCAACAAATATTTGCAGCAGATTTTTCAAATGCTTTCACACTGATTTTTGATACTGTTACAAACACATTCAAAACAAAACGATGGCAAATGCCCGTTGCAGTAGCCATGTTGATATATATAGAAATATTAACTAAATATTTAAAATAATAATAATAATAAAATAATAATAATCCTTCCATCGCAGGTGGAGACACAAGATGTGATTTAGGTGAGAAATCGTGGCCAAATGCAGGAGAAAGGGAGGAATGGAACCCTCGCAGTACTGCACAGTCTGGGTGATTATACTATTGACTACATGTTGTCGATGGGGTTTTATAGGATTCTGGATTTTGATTTTTGTCTCAACTCTTTTGTTTTTCCCTATATGCAAAGATAAATACAGACTGATGACTGTTGCAGCGAATTGCTGCGTTTCTGATTCGTTCTTGTTAAATATATATACTTCAGTCCATAAAGTGAAAATGTGCTATTTCTAAACACCGCTTTATGTGAAAAATCATTCAAGCTTTAAAGATAGAAGTTGGTCATTTCTGTATAGCTCACAGTTGATATTTTTTGGTTCAGTGTGTATGCTTTCTGAGTTAAACAGTTTCCAGTGTTGTGGTAGAAATAGCTCATTTTGCGACATGTGTGAATTGTTTTGGTGGTTTAAGTGAGTTTTGGAGGTGAGATAAACCGTCTGACCAAGATGCATGTTGGTTGTGCAGACTGAATGAATAGTATTGAAAAAGTGTCTTCAGTCGCCCATTAACCGAGGCATGTTAGCAATGGGGGAAGATGTAATAAACAAATGTATTCAAGTATTTAACTCGTGAGTCCAGCAGAGGAAACCGATCCCCCTTCAAATATTAGTCATTAAAATTTAGCTTCTGGCTATTCAGATGTGTGCTCTCATCTCTCCTTTGAAGCAAATGCGTCCTCTGACCGCATCCGGCTGCTTTTCACAGTCGTAAAACAAGATTTGGGGCAAAAAAAATCACTGCGGTGTGTTTTCGTCTCTGAGCATCCTGCGGCTCCGGGCCTGCAGGCCGTTAAAACTGTGACGCGTTGCCGCATTGCGAAACCGCTTGTACGCACGGCTTTTCAGGCCCACACCACCACTCAGGTGGTGCTGTTGTTGAGCCTGCAAATCGCCATGGGGCCAAAATTCACCTAGCTCACTTACAACGGTGCACAGCTTCACCCCCTGCAGCTTGGTAGATACAAACAGGGAGCATGGGCGCCCGCGTCATAAATTTAGCTCCTTCCCTCTGGAGCTTACCAATAATTTATTAAAATAATAAGTCTTCATATAAACATAGGTGGTTAATGAGAATCTCATG
The DNA here is from genome assembly GCF_041903045.1 of Epinephelus lanceolatus. Lineage (NCBI taxonomy): Eukaryota > Metazoa > Chordata > Actinopteri > Perciformes > Serranidae > Epinephelus > Epinephelus lanceolatus. The sequence goes on from NC_135751.1 coordinate 7,553,634, forward strand.
TTACCGTGAAAATGATATTTTGCCAACACAGCAGTGATCGCCGTTGTTTTCGTGCGTTATGGTGCAGCCACCCAGACAGCCAGGCTTCACCATCTTATTTTTGCTGCATCTGTCTGTTGGCTTTGGCCGTCTGATGAAACACTGCTGATGTTTACTCACTCTCACACCGAAATGTTACATAAAGGTGATTAAACAAAAGTGGACATGGTGCATGGTGTATTCTCCATTCGCCCTGCCAAGCTGTGACACCTTTTGTTATAATGTCCTATCTGACTATCTGTCCTTTATATCACGTGAGTTATTTGTTTAAACTTTGGATTTTACTGTTGATAAAAATGCATTTGAATACAATTTATCATTCTGAACAAATCTCTGATGTGGTTCATTCACATACCCAACATCAGTAGATAAATAAAGCAGTGTATGGCGCACGAACCAACACAGCACAAACACATAGTTTTTAAAGGGATAAAAGGGAGAAAACAGAACCAAATACTCAGCTCCTTCTCAGTGCTGTGAGAGCTGCTTGCTTGTTGTTCTTAAGAGGGGCAGAAGAAGAAGAAAATGGCGGCGGAGAGAATGGTAGAAAGAGAAGGAGCAGCTCCCCTCTAACAGCACTCCATGAAGAAATGCAATAAATTCCTTGTTGTTTTATGAAAATTTACAACTTTGTGATACAAGTTTATGAGTGGCCGCGCGCGGGGATTGGCCGACGGGCTGGTCATGTGGACGCGCTTAACGTGAACATGAACTTTTTATGATTTCCCAAGTGGCTATATTGCTGCTGCACTCCGCTCCGGCCCGAACAGCCGCCTCTCCTCCCTTGCTCTTCCCGGGGCTCGCGAGGCGCCGCGCGGAGCCGGGCAACCGCGAGGAAATTAACGCCCGGCTATAATTAAACGGACTAGTTAATGAGAATACTAGTTGTGGCTGAGGAAACCGGCACGTTGACAACAACCCGCCCCCTCCCCCTCCTTCTCCTGCTCTTCCTCCTCCGCTATGGCTCCGCGCTCCGTCTGGTCTCGTGCTGTCTACGCTAAATCGGCGGACCGAGATGGGGACAGTTCCGCTGTGATGAGGCGAGGGGCCGAGCCGCGATCCCAAACCTGGGAAAACCACCCCGGAGATGACCCCGTTATTTTTATTTCTAATTTTAATTTAACATTTTATTCAGTTTCTCACTTGTCACCGTGAGGATGATGATAGCGATGATAGGGGCGGTGATGAAGATGACGGCGATGTTTTGACTACTGGATGACAACGGGGAACGCACCCCCCTCCTCCAGTTCCTCGTCCTCCTCATCCTCACCTCCTCGCGCCTCCACCCCTCCATCCAATTATCATCCATCCATCCGGTCTACACACGGTAGGGCTGCCTCGTGCCATTCCGGGGTGCCTGGCTGCCTGCACGCGGGACGCCGAAGTGATCTGCAGGTGTGTGGGGCTCTCGTGACGGATTATCAACAAACGGTAAGAGCCATTCATGTACGTTCCTCCTCCGGCAGCCCCTGCGCGCGCTGCTGCATGCGCATTGTTAAAGGAGCAAAACAAGTCAAAGTGCAGTGCTTTGCGTGATCCTGATGCTTCTGGTTTACACATTAACCTTATAAATGAGGTGTTACTTTTCCATCTCAGATTAAAGCGTTTCCTGGCTGGATTAGGCTCCATGATGAACTCTCCAGATGAATTGGCTCTCTAAGTGGTGGGATTAGCTACGGAAGAGCCATCCATCGGTTAAAACTCGGCTGTTTGTGATCCGGAAGATTAGCTCACATCTTTTTGCCCCGAGCCGTTCACTGTGAACGGGGGGAAGGGGCAAATATATACAAAGGTGTGAGGCTGGCTTCCATGTGAGGGCAGGTGTACTGGATTCGTCAGGTCATTATTTTAAATCAAGTATTTTATTTTGAAAGTAAAGAGAGCTTGTTGTGCCGCTTACCGGTTGTTTCTTATGTCACGTCTTCAGCAGGTAAAATGTGACCCCTCTATCTCTCTGTGTTTCTGAATTGTCTTTTGTTCTCGTGGTGTGTGTGTTTTTTTTTGAATTGTTTCACTTCCAGATCTCAGTGGAACAGCTTCCAGGTTTCAGCTGACTGACAGCCTGTGTGTGTGAGTGTGTCTGTGTTAGTGTGTGTGTGTCTGTGTGAGTGTATGTGTGTGTGTGTGTCTGTGTGAGTGTGTATACAGACAGAGGAATGTTTTTTCTGTCTCAATCCGTCCAGCCCACTTTTATGACTTTGTTTCCCTTCTCATTTCCTCCCTGCGGCGGGCGGGCTGTTTTTTTTTTTTTGTCTACACCTAACCGGCCAGGACACCGCCCAAGACCTCCACCCCTCTACCCAACCAACCCACACACACACACACACACACACACACACACACACACACACACTCATCTGCAGGTCTGTCTGCCTGTCTTCTCTTTGGTCTCTCCAATTTGTTGCTGTCTCAAATATCAAACACCTCTAAAAGGGTCTGATATTTGAAGAAAATTCCTTCATCTCACACACACACACACACACACACACACACACACACACACACACACACACACAGGACGATTTCATTTCCCCTGGTAAATAGTTCTAAGCTTTTGCTATCTCTTACTTTTGAGATATAGGTTGTAAGTGTGTCAGTTTGTTCTGTAACAAATGAACCTTTGTGTGCTTTCTACGACTGTAGCCTACTGGATCTCCAAAATTCATGGAGGCTAGTTAACTAGTTAAGGCTCACAATCACAGGCTAAGCAGCATAACTTGCTGTCTTACAGAAATAAAGTTATTATTATAACTTTAATTGTTATTAGAACTGTGTATTGCTTGCCGTCAGACTAATTATGACTAATATTGACACTGAAGGGCGTGCAGTTAAATAAACTGCGTAAATCTGATACAGAAATGATTTCCTATAATCAGGAAATTATGTGCGGTTGGTGACATGTCTGAAAAGCGGCACACAATTGTGCATCTCATGCGGTTATAGACGGTACACAAGATGAGATTTTCGGTAGATTTATTTATTTTTATTTTTATTTTTGCAAGCATTCAGAGAACACATTCATCTACAGATTTACAAAGTATACATCAAAATTCAACATTTCTTAGCTTTGAATATCCGCTGGCCGCCGCCACTCCTCCCTCAGTCTGTAGGTGAGCACAGAGAAGCGTTGACAGTATATCCACTGAATGTCAGTAACACCTCTGACTGGGGAGACAGCTTTCATTTCTTCAGGAATACGACACAGTGTTGATGGCTGGATAAGAAAGTTTAGTTAACGGAATACATTTAAAAGCAATACACACTTCTCGTCATCTCTGCACCAATAAAAAATCAACAACAATGAGTTATTGTTACCAGTTATCAAAAATATAATCAGTAGGCAAACACTGTTACAGCAATAGATACTAAGACGCGGTGCCGGGTAATAACAATAGATATGTAGCATCTAAAGCATCAGTAGCCGACTACATTTCCCACAATACATAAGCGCATTATTGGCTGAATATTTTTGATATTCATTTAGGATTAGGAGCACATTCATACTGCAAACCTAACACCACACAACAAAGTTAATATTGTACGGTTTGGTAAAACTCCTTGACATTTTCTTTTTACGTCCAGTGTTTATAAAATAACTGCACGTAGCAACTACGGGTGGGTGATGCTTTAATATAGGAGACGCTTTAAGAAATCTGGCAAGTCACCGTGTCAGGTATTAACTTTATGGTCATAAACCAGCTCCTTCCTTTATTACAGCACAAACACAAATATTTAACTAATATTTAAAAGGCACATTGTGTATAAGAGAGGGGGGGAGAAGAGACAAATGCTAAGAAAGACAACATAACGCCTGCTCACCTCAGGCACAGATTTATGCTATTAGTAATATAGAGATTTTTTGCATTAAATATAAATACTTAATTTCTAATTATTAATTTATAAGTATATATGTTGTTTAAAAAGGTCGACCATATAGACCCAGTATGCCATCTAAAGTTTAAACACCACTGTCCTCAGTCTTTACAGTTCAGTTATTTACTTTTGCAGCTGTCAGTGTTTAATGCTGCAGTAGAAGTGGTTATTATTATTCTTAAAATAAATATTAGTTATATAATAACAGATATTGCATAGTAAATCATAATATTCTCATCATTTGCTAGATGTAAATCAGTGTTAATTCTATGTTATTAAGGCTAGCGGGAGCAGCGGTTTGAGTATCATAAGTCACAGAGCTCGAGACCGGTTTATCATTTCATTTATATAAACACATATTTATACAAATATATATATATTATTCATTTACACGCATGTACATTCATATCCTCAGTACGGATCAACATCATGTTTCACCACAAGCAAATTATTTATATATCATATACATGACATATTTGGCACAGAATACTGAGCCTAAAACTAGAAATTTAAATTACGATAAAACAGTATCTTATATAAATATTGAAATTTGATGCGTCAAACTGCAAAGTATCTGGGACTACTTTTATCATTGGATTGTGATGGAAACCAGGCTCACACATGAAAAACAAAGTGAGAATGCAGCTCCAGAGGCTGGAGGAGCGGTGGCCACACTGACCCAGCCCGAAGCAGAGCTGCAGCTCGGCGGCTATGTTCAGCACTGAGCCTCCCAGCAGCCTCAGCAGCCTCAGCCCGCTCCTACAAAACGCTCTGGTGCCATCTAGCGTCATGTTGGCGACAGTACTAAACATTCTCAAACACACACAAAAACACGCGCTTCATCCTCTGGGTAATACCCACTCGTCAAAGACTCTTATACACGCACACTATGCTTCCTGGCTTGGAGGCTAAATGTGTCTCTGTCGTCGTTCGAAGGTGTGATGTGCTGCTGGCAACACGTGTGTGAGTGTGTGTGTGTAAGTGTGGGGTTGGTGTGTTATAGTGTGTAAGCTGTTGACAAACTGATGATGTGCCCGAGACTTCACTTTGTTGTCCTCTTTGGAATGAAACCAGACCAGACATGACGAGAGCCAGGGAGTATGTGCGTGCACGTGACCGTGTGGAAATGTGTGGGCCGTATATTTATTCTTTTGTCTTGTTGGTTGTGGCTTTCTGTCTTTCTCTGGTGTGAACAAAGAGACTGGGGTAGATTCTGATTACCATACGATAATATTAAAAGTGAATTCCACATAGGCTAATATTTAAGTGTATATAAACTGTTCACATGCACCACCATAATCATACAGAGTATTAATGTAGTTACACATAATGTGCAGGCTCATAGGCAATAATTATGCCGTTTTGGTATTGACAAAGTTTATAAAAAACAACCTTCAAAAATGACAACAACAACAACGACAACAACAGCAACAATAATAATAATAATAATAACAATAATAATAATCACCACAACTCATTTTAATACGTATTTAAAATGTGAGTTGCAATTACAATTTGATGTGGTTTATGTTTTAGAACTTCTTATATCGTATTATGTCCCTGATTACCGGCTATAATAAAATAAATTAGTTACGCGTGCACCAGTGCGCGTGTCCGCTCCGTTTTTTTTTCATTTAGCAGAGAGTTGGAGAAAAAAAAGCTGCCCCAGCTCCCCGTGATGCTGCATTCATCCGTCCGTTAATCTTTAACTCGTCCCGGGGCCATTATGTGGCCGAGAGCTCGCGCCCACCGGTAACAGTTCGGTGATCTGACCCAAAGCACGAGCTCACGGTGCCGTGAAGGACGCAGCCAGCCAGCTCGCGCAGCCTGGAAACGATTAATACATTAAAACAAAAAAACACTAGTGAGGCAGTTTCTTTCAGTTTGTCATTAACTCGCGCAGGAGAGGTCGGTCAACGCGCGCGCACAAAAACACACACGTACACACTGTTTCTTGACCAGGATACTGAGGCTTATACTCTAAAGGTACGGACATTACGTGCACCTCTACACTGCTGTAGTTACGTGAAACAGATATTAATATACAGAGATATTAAAGTCCAATTTTTTCTTCTCCTTACAGGATTAAACAGACAGGTGATAAGTGGTATCTTAAACATGTCACAGACTATTTTAAAAACATTTAAAATTATTCAGCGTTGGAACGGAAACACCTGAGAGGATGTACTTTTTTTTCCAAATCAAATATTTATCTTCCATCACCTTGATATAAAAATATTTCTGATTATTGTGAGTTTCTTTTTCTTTTAGATGCCGTGTTTTTTTCAAATTCCTCAAATAAAAATAAAGAAAAAAAGGAGAAAATAAAAACATGAGAAAAAGAAAACATTTAGGACTGAAATACATGTCGAAAATACACGTTTTTGAATTTAGAAATCAAGATGCGTTATTTTCCAAATGGTGGCTGCAGTTTCAACACTAGGAATATTTCGGAACATTCCCCAGTGTAGTTATCTCTGTGCAGGGGTTGAAATCAAATTCTGGGCAAAAAATAGCAAAAGCAAAAAAAGTGTAAATCAATAAAATAAAGTGTGAATGTTTAATTTCATAGACAGTTAATTATTTCACAATGCTTTTTAATAATACTGAGTGCAATGCCGGCGGTTTGAGCATTACCGAGGCTGAAATGAACCGCAGATGAACTGCACAGTGCTCGTGTTCGTGTGTGCACGCGCGTTCCTTGTGTGCAGCACAGCACATTTGTTCATCTGCTGTTTGCTGCGGGCCTGTTTTTCAGTTCGTCGCCATTCCTCGGACTTTACAAGGAGTCATAAACGGCCATAAAACCATAAAAGTCCTGAACACTCTCTCTCTCTTTCTTTCTCTCTCTCTGTACCACACACACACACACACACACACAAACACACAGAGCCATAAAGCAATAAAGCAGCAGTCTCACTCCTTCAGCTTTAATTGTCGATAATCTCTGAAGTTTCTCAGATTCCTGGAGTTCCTTCAGCAGCCCTCAACTGTTTACACCGCAGCTCGGTCACACACACACACACACACACACACACACACACGCGTCTGATTTACTGCACGTAGCCGGCTTAAATTATTACACACTATGCAGGTTATTATTATTATTGTTATCATTATTGATATTAGAGATGTTGTTATTTTTATAATTTAAATAGGCTAGTTATTTAGATAGGAAACACATCCCCAAATATTTTCACCGACTGCGTACTGTTCCCTTGTACGAGTATCATTGTTATTACGGTGTTCGTATTAGTAGTAGTGTTATTGTATCTGATAGTAGTAGAAAATTAAACTGTTGCCTTTTTTAAATTTTTATTTTCATATTTCGCTGAAAAAATATTCAATTTATTTGAACAATTTGGCCTCACAAACTCGTTCAAAACGGTGCGCCCTTCTGAATAATTGCAGACTTTAGCTTTACGTGACGTAAACAAAAGGGCAGGAAAAGGCCAACTGTACATGAAACATGCTTAAGTCTGGTTAAACCTCAGTGTGTCATCTACAGGAGGAAACAGCAAATAGGGAAGATAACACAGCGCATTGACATTCAGGGCGCGTGAGAGCAGGCTGTGACTGTCTCACTTTAAGGTGCATTATCCATTTATGTTTCTCTACTTCTCACTCTCTTCCTGAAATTAACCGCTGCTTCCATCCGGGCAGACTTTCTCATTTAGCAAACACCTCCAGTCTCCGTGCCCGAGCCCGAGTCTTCCTCTCTCTGTGCCGTTTGGTGCCGTTTACCGCCCCGCTTCTCCCAAACTGCAACACACCTGTAAAGACGCATAGCAACCCGCTCATTAGCCTACAACTGAGCTGCACACACAGCCAGCATGTATGAATATTTCAAAGCAGTCACATGATATGGTAACAGAAATCAGGTCACACTGTTGCCTTCAAGTCCTAGTTTTCAAACTGCATGTTAACTAAAGCTATTGTGTTAAAGTGCGTCATTATGGAGCAGCTTATGCGCTTCATTTTTCACTTCCGCCATTGTAGAATTATAAACTAATATGTGAGATTAATTATCATAGTTATTCTTGTTTTATGTTACATCAAGGCTTCGGCACAAAAAAATGTAAGCCTATAAATGTGTCATAATGCCACATTGGTTGCTTAGTAGGTTATTTTCTCAATGTTGTAAACAAAAAGTGTATCTTTATAAGATATGGTAACACTACACATCGTTAGCTTACATCTGCACCTGTAATGAAGGTAAATTTGTCAGTTTTTAAAAGCTTGGGCTAACACAATATCCAAAACAGTTTAGCCTTCATAGTTAACATACTTATGAAGTGTGATGAAACTCTAAAATGCAGCATTGTGAGAGGCACTTGAATCTCACCTGCTGCGGCCTGTTATTAATTTATGCTACGTTACAGTATAATTCCATACATGTAAACACGTTTTAATCAGTGCCTCTTTGCTTTAAACACTTAGCTCAGTTGTCCCTGTGTCACACACTAACTGCTACACTGGATAAATATGAGTATGTCAGAAAGTCATATTTACCCTCCAGGCTGCTGAACAGGAGGTACCACTAAGTACGCATTATGCCTAAACCACAATCACGTTACAATCGTGCTAATGCATACGGGCCGTGTATGTAATAATGGCATTACCGTCCTGTGTGTGTCCCCGGCTGTAGGCCATGCCTGTCCTGCCCCGACTGTTAGTGCTCATTAATGATTAAACCACAGTCAGCTCCAACACAATGCTGCTGCTTCCCGTTCCCACAAAGCAGAGAGGAAACGCAGCGTCCTGCCAGGGAGAGAGAGAGAGAGAGAGAGAGAGAGAGACAGGGAGAGGGAGAGGTCAGACTGAAAGTTAAAAAGAGAGATTCCCCAACTGTCTGTGTGATCCTCCACAGAAAGTGAGAGTCGAGGATAAAACTTATCTGTCTCCCTGCTCTGAACAGTGTTACTTTAAAAACGAGAGAGGACATGGAGGAATGGACGGGGGTGGGAGGGTAAAGTAAAAGTAAAAATAGAGTCTTTGTCTCTATTTGTCAGTCGGACTGTCTGCAGTTGGGCCATGCAGACAAGCCAGAGCCTGTAGGGGAAACACAGAGAAAGACAGAGAGAGAGGGAGACTTATTTATGGCTGCGGTTACTTTACGACCTCAGCGACACATATTCCGTTTGTAAGTGTGAATGAAAAGCAGGCCCACTCCTCCAGCTTTGCTTTGCTTTCTTTCTTTCTTTCTAAAACTATAATCGGAAAAAGTAAAATTATATGGAAGGAGAGCATAACGATATCCATGATGTTTTTCTTTTCATAATTTTGTAATCCGAAAGTGCATAGTAGTAGTCTATTATACTTAGCACGTGTGTGTGTGTGTGTGTGTGTGTGTGTGTGTGTGTGTGTGTGCAGCCTGCTGCATTACGTCTGTACATTTTGGTTTTATTCATTACAGTTGAATTCATAATTTAGAAAACTGAAGAACTATCGTGCCCAATATGGTGTATATATATATATATATATATATATATGTATATATATATATATATGTATGTATGTATACATACATACATTACTTTTGTATAGTAGCCAAAAGTATTTACGTTAATCTTACCTTTTAAAACTTTTTTTGAAGAAATGTTTTAATTACTAACAAATTACAAACTTTTTTCACCACGTTTCAATGACCAACTACAAAATAAGACGTTATATATTAATTAATTATTGTGATTGTGATTCTATTTATCTCGTTGTAATTATAACACGAACTCATGTAACCTGAGGCCTACTAATATGTAATTAATATTACTAACACAATTTTGTGATTGCTGGATGTGGGACTGTTACGCTACAACTTTGCAAAGTACGTTTGTTCCTTCTCAAAGCTGTAGTATGCATCGGTATAGGTTTAATGTAGGCTATTTGTATGAATATATTTAACCTGAATAATACATAATGGCCCCATGGAAAGAGTTTCGGGAGCGTGGCTATAATCAGTGTCAAGAACACGAGGAAAAATGGGAAAAGTTGGAGACTGTTTTCTTTCTTCTTCTCGTTTTACATTTCAGCCTAATCAGTGTCAGAGAAGAAGAAAATAATAATTCACTGCACACATTGATCAAACCGAACCTGCGGCTCCACAATACAACTGGTTCTCTAAAGACACCACAGCTCAAAACAAGCATATGATTCATACAGCACAACACTCGACAGATCAGCGGCATCCGGGTTATCTTTCAGCAATTACACATTAACAGATTATATTCAGAGAATCCCTTTCAGATTATCATTTAAGCAACTTGTCCGATGGAGAAAACAACCGCGATGAAAGGCCTGCGGTAGAGAACACACACACACACACACACACACACACACACACACACACACACTGACCGGCATGGGGGGCATAAATCTACCCACCGACCCAAATGCCTACCAATTACAAATGCACAAACACCTCAATTATAGACGTGGAAATCCCACATTATATTGTAGGCTGACTCACATCCCCGCCGCACACACACACCCGGGACCACACATGCCTCGTGCGCGCTCCCGGCTGTGATTTACACTCGCCAAATTCATTTTAATACGGTCGGTATTATCTGCAAAGCGCCGGGAATATGTTTTATTATTCGGTTGCCTCTGGTTGTGCGGCAGCAACCCTCCCCTCGGGGAGGGCGCGCGTGCGTGTGTGTGAGCTGCTGGTTTTTATGGGTCCAACAACAGACGGAGGAGGACACACAGGGAGAGAAAGAATCAATTTAACGCGCCGAGGATTCCGGTGTGATTGCGCAATCTCACCGGGAACCGGGGGAAGATTAGAAAGAGAAATTGAATGAGAATTAGAAAGAGAGAAAGGGAGTGGGAGATTGAAGAAGGGAAATAGGAAGGGGGAGAGGTGGTGGTGGGGAGGGGGGGTAGTTCCCAGCCCCCCCTCCTCTTCCTCCTCCTCTTCCTCCTCTTCTTCCTCTCTCCAACGAAAGGAAAAGGGGCGAACGAATGCCAGGCACGGAAGCATCCCATTGGTCAGTCTGAGGTCAGCTGGTCTCTGCCTCCCCCCTCATCCTCCTCCTCACCCCATCCCGTCTTCTCCACACACAAACACCCCCCCTCCTCTCTCTCTCTGTCCCACACTGGCACTCAGCCACCCAGATACCCCCCTTCCCTTCTCCTCCTCTCACCCTCACCCTCCTCACCCCACTCCTCCCAATCTGCGATAAACTAAGTGATAGCAGCAGCCCGTCGGACTGTCGGCTATAAAACACAACAAATCATAAAGTGCAGGCAGGGGAAGGCAGAGGAAGGAGGACGGGAGGGAGAACCGTTAGCCGTTAGCCTCCTTCTACTCCTCCTTCTTCTTCATCGCGTGAACGTTGTTGTTGTGTTTGTTTCGTGCCCTCCTGTCCTCCCCTCTCCTCTTCTTCTCCTCTCCTCTCTTCTCCTCCGTCTCCTCTCCTACTTTCTCCCGATGAGTTCCTATTTTGTCAACTCCTCTTTCCCGGTGACGCTACCGGGAACGGGTGCTGGCGGGCAGGCGGCGGCGGAGTCATTCCTGGGTCAGATCCCGCTCTACTCGTCGGGATACGCCGCCGACCACCCGCTCCGGCACTACTCGGGGGCAGCAGCCGTTACGGCCGCCGCGGCCGTGGCGTATGGCGCGAGCGGCGGCGGCGTGCACCAGGAGAAACCGTACTCGGCGTCCACTTACTACCAGCAGGCTGCGAACGGAGCGTACAGCGGGCACCGGGCGGCGCCAGGGGTCGGTGTAGGGGGCGCAACCGGGGCCGGTGCCTGCGATTATGCCACGGCAGCGGCGGCAGCGGCGGCTGCAGCTGCGGCTACGAGCTTCTACCGGGACAAGGAGCACCCGTGCAGTCTGGAAGAGCATCAGCTCGCGCTGAGCCAGGAAGGCATGCACCGTAAAGCGGAGTGCGCGGGGCTGAGTGGGAAAGGGATGTTCGGTGAAACGATGGACGACAAGCTGCCGGCATCAGCCCCCATTTACCCGTGGATGCAGCGGATGAACTCGTGCAACGGTGAGTGTCTTCTTCCCTCTTTCCACCTCTTTCTTGCATATTTTATGATCCCCGTCATAAAACTGACGTTTGTTTCCTCTGTCAGCCCCTCTGCTGTCTTCCCTTTCTCTTTTTCCTCCTCCGCCTCTCTCAGTAGCTGCTTTATGATCCCCGTTTGTTGGCCTGTCAGTCAGTCATGTGCTTGATATTTTATTGTCCGTCATAAACTGGGTTTGTTTGGGTTGGAGCTCCTGTTACTGTATGTGACCTGCTGACCGAAGCTGCTGCCGAGCAGGGGGAAATAAAGTTAGAGAGGAAAAGCCTGTCAGAGAGTGTTGTGGGTGAAAACAAGGATCAGATAGAAAGATAGACAGAGAGGAAACTAAAAGCATGCAGCCTCTGCGAGTCAGCTATCTATGTAACTGTCTCTCTCTTATTCTTTATTTCATTTTTAAACTTTATTCTTCTGCCGGGTCCTCAGTCTGCCTTAAAGCACCAGCAAAAAAGTGGAATTAAAATATTTTTTCACCACCTCACATTTAGACATCTTTCTTTTTAAAAACGTGTTTTAATCCCGTCACTGAGAAAAGAAGAATGGTATCACAGCTCCTGCTGCTATTTTTGATCACAGCTTCTCTCCTGTTATCTTTTAAGGAGCCTGGACTGTTGACCTCAGCGCTGCTTATTCATAACCGAGCAGATTAGATATTACACTCATAATCAGGCCTGCAAATGCTGCCAGGGTGAAAATGAGACACGCAGGGACAGATTAAAGAGGGAATAATTTGATTTATTCGGCTGCTCAAAACAATGATGAGTCTGTCCTGTTTTACACTTTTGTGCGGATTAAACCACAAGTATGAAATTATCGTTGTGGGCCACTATATTGCAAACCGGAGTGTCTTTGTTTAAAGAGAAAAACGGCCTGTTGAGAGTGTAGTGACTAATGGTGGATGATGCAGGGCTACTGTGGTACAAAGCCCTGCAGGACACTCCAAGTTATGACTGATGAGGTGGAAACAGGCTCCGCTGCAAAGACATATATAAGGAATAAAACGCAACGCGAGCTATAAATGACAGCTGAAGATGTAAATGGCAGCCGGAGAAAGAACAGAGTGGCACAGAAAACCTGAGTGCTCCTCCATAATCCGGTTTGGACTGACTTTTTATTTATGGATATTTAGATTTAGATATGCGCCCTGAGCAGCGTGCGGTTTTTTTCCACGCCATGCTCTGCCTTTCAGATCGATACAGAAACTGAAGCTGCTAAACTGACAACATGGCGATTTGTTTACCACCGGGGGCCAAAATACTGTTAGTGGGGATCAGAGGAGACTAAAGCCATGGAAACTGATCCTCACCGGGGGGAATAACCTCTGAAATATTATCGTTATTGTCCTTACTTTTACTACTATTATTATTAATATTATTACACTGAGGGCTTGAGAACTGGAACAACAGCATCTTTATTCTCTCCTCAATGCTGCTATTCACCAGTTGCGACATTAAAACCTCGTTTTCTGAAGTTAAATCATGTATTTTTATTGGGTAATATATTGGTTTCACACTACACCAAAAGAACAATTCCAGCCTTCACGGAGGATTAAACAGGTGTCCGTTTCTGTTATCAGGCTGTTGGGAAAAACACATGTAACCGCAGAGATGCTGTATAATAGTGCTGGGCATATATGCTACTGGTGTTATAAATATTGGTACTTCTGTAAACCAGTTCAAAGCAAGAAAATGCACTTTCACAAGGACAATATGTGACTGGGGGACTGATAAACTGAAGAATTAAATTCTAATTGAATTGATCCCAAATTGGCAAGTTGGGAACACACTCTACTGTATTAAAAAGGGGCATTGAAGCTACAAAACTAACCAGATTGCACCGCTTTAGATAGAATAGAGAGAATAGAATAGAATAGAATAGAATAGTAAAAAACAAACCCAGTCCTGAAGGTGACTCTGTGTGTGTTTGCAGGTACAGCCATGGTTAAAGTGTAACTTTCTGTCTTTTATTCTCCCTCAGGGACCTTCGGCAGCCCCGGGAGGCGCGGGCGGCAGACGTACACGCGCTACCAGACCCTCGAGTTGGAGAAGGAGTTCCACTTCAACCGGTACCTCACGCGGCGGCGGCGGATCGAGATCGCGCACGCGCTCTGCCTCACTGAGCGGCAGATCAAGATCTGGTTCCAGAACCGGAGGATGAAGTGGAAGAAAGAGAACAAGCTGATTAACTCCTCTTCCTCCTCCTCCTCTTCCTCCACGGTGAACGGGACAGAGGAAGAGGAGAAACGGACGGAGTGAAAGAGGATGGGAAAGACTGATAAAAAAGAGGAAGATGGAGGAAAAGACATGCTGGTTAATCCCTTCCCCTTCCCGTCTCAAAGTTCGTCGAGACGTTTGTCTGATGTGAAAACTCTGGGAAAAAGTAGCCTACATTTAATTTAATTTTATTTTTTTACCTGACACATGTAGAGAAGGAAGGGGGAGAGGATTCCTTTTTGGATCCCTCAAGAAATGTATCCAAAAGACTCTTGAGAAGGAACCGTGTGACTGTGGAAAGAACAGATAAAATTCAGAAAATTAAAAAAGAGAAACAAGATCACACAAAGGGAAATGGATGGTGGCGGAGCAGGTTATGGCATTCGAAATGTATTTAAAAAATACAGTAAATAAATAACCCGCCACCCAACGCTGACAAACTGTTTGAAGACACAATTTCTTGTTGCATTCCAAGAAAACAACCTAACTTCTTATTAGTTTTTATTTTTTGTCAAATGTACTTCCTATCTTTCAGGCACTTGTTTCGAAGCTTTAGGACTCGACCCCCCGATTACTATTTTTCCTTATTTTGTAAACGTGTTGTGTGTATTATACCTTCAGTTAAACGCGCACACAACAATGTGAGGAAGAAAAACTATTTGAGAAGTGTATGTATGTCATATGGTGTTCATATTTAAACTGTATAGAAATAAGCAAGGGGGAAACATCACCTTGTACGGTGAAAACAATGTCACTGCGGGTAGGGGTGGGGGTAATTTCACCATTCAAGGTGTTTTCCAAAATAGAGGGGGGCGCGTGGGAGAGGGTGTTAATCTACTGATGTTATTCTCCAAACTACCTAAAAACGTTCAGGAAAGTGTACATTTTATGGATTTTTACATTGTTTGTTTATGTTAGTGTTTTTGTCAAGTAATTACGTATACTACCTATGAGAAATGTTCAATAAAATGTAAAGTATGTATTGGCAGAAATTTTTCTTGGAATGGGGTGGGGGTTGTTTCCCAAAAAAGGTCTAATAATTTATTAAAACAATAAGGAGCAGTAACACTTAAACTCAGTATCAGAAACTATTTTATTTTATGATTTTGTGGCCTATTTAAAAAGGATCACAAACCTCTTACTTGAAATATACACGCACATATTTACGGCGCGTGAGGCGAGTCCGGGGCCAATTCAGCGCAAGCGGTTGTCCGAAGTGGAAGTGACAAGGGGCGCGATCTACGTCCTAATGGCGGGCTGAACTAATTGATGACCAGACCGAGGGAGAGAAAGTTGACCTGTCCTCGAGGCCGACCAGCCAGACACGTCATACGTATACACACACACTTCACCCAGACAAAGTGGACAATGTCCTCGTGACCCTTTGAACTCTGCTTGTCCCCTGAGTGACCGGCGCGCGGGTCCCATCTCTCGGGCAGTAGCTCGGCTTAGGTTTCAGTGATACACGCGCATAAATATCATAACGCCTTTACACCCAAAGTAACAGCATCAACACATTAATACACAGGAAATCATTAGGCCTACTTTGTTACACAATCACACTGCAGTGTATATTTTACTAATACTTAGCTCATATGGAAAATTTGTATGAAGAAGTCGAATGATAGAAATTATCATAATATATCAAATGCTATTCTAATGTTAAAATATTCAGTTACAACATTAATAATCAGTGTATATATTATGCTGGCAGCAGAGGACACAATTACAGCATTACCATAAAGATATTTTATATCAGTTTATCAACAGCAAACTGCCCAGAAGACGCACCGACGTGTGTGTTCTTTGTTTTTCTTTTTAATTATTATTATTATGACATGTGTCTCTTGGAGTAACGCACATCTGCTGTGAGCTCACAGCTCACTGAATGCTGCCCCACTTGTTGTTCTGACTATATTGAGTTGGAATAGGCATATTAAGTCTGCTAATAAAAGCCCATTCATTTGCAGAGCATGCTGCCAAGGTAATACCTGGCATGGGTTGCCAGTAAATAATTAATATCACACGGAGAAAATAAAATATTTTCATCAGTCTGTGTGAGAGTTTAGACTTAATATGATTTAATTTGAGTTCAGTAAGCTTTGATAATCACTGCTTTGCAGTGATATTGAATTTCAGAATATAAACTTAAAATCCTGTAACAAGCAAAGAACTTGATCAGGCTTGTTACATGGTGATTGTATAGGCTTCTTATTTGGGTAGGATTGGCGGTTCGATTCTCAAAGTGAGAATGAGTGCTTTTAGGAGAGCTGTATGCTGGCAGATGTTCTACGTTAAACGCAGTGGAAATGGGTTCACTGTGACCCAGAGGGCTCGTTTTACACACCAACACATACTAACTGCACACGTGTTTGGTGTTTTTCATATTTTTGGCATTTTCTGGAGTGGCATGGATCTTTATTTTGTCTTTGTAAGACAAGACACTTTGTAAGTTTTCGGTAGTTTGAGCAGGTCGTGCTGTGGCTTTTTAGGTTGCAAATTCTGAAAGTATTTCATTAGACTATAAAGTAAAATCTGCACCATTCCAATTCCAGTTAAATTATGGGACTCTTCAAAACGGGAGCGTCTAAACAGCATTATAACATCTGTGGGCAGATTAAAATGAGGATTTAAGTAGTCTATAGATTATAATTAGTTGTGCTCATTTTTCCCCTAGACGAATGAATATAATATAGAATACAATTTAGAATAAATGCTATTTAGTGGATGATTTAATCCGTAAACAAAGTGCGCAGGAGCAGATTTAGAGTGTGTGGCTCCAGCTTGAGCACCTTGTTCTACTAATCTAATCCTGAATCCTGAGCATCTGCAAACATCGAGCAAACTGGAGAGCAAAACTACCAAAAACCGCAGGTGGAATATGAAATAAAATCACACACATATTCTATGTAGCTTTAAAACTGTGCATTCTGTGCTAAAAAAAAATCAAAATAAACCATAGCCACTGAGCTCTCTTATCGGAAACTGTGGAATTTGTTTGGACCAAAGTGGTCCATGGGTTGTTGGTGCAAATATTTAGTGTGGTGGAAATCTATATATAACGAGGGGAGTGTGTTCAGAAGTGTGTGCCAGCTGGGTCAGTGCCCCCTCCTCAACGTCCCTGCGGCTTATATGCCATTTCTTTTCATCCCTTGGCCATTTCTACAGGCATTTTTTTGGCTTCTGTGCTTTCAGGCCAACAGTCGGCTGATTTAATACCGATATGAAAACTCTAGTGAATAAAATAATAAAAAAGATATCTGTTTTGTGCATTTGAACCTCCTGGTGCTGGATGTTGCAGTTGTTTTATTCTGCCTGGTTACTTTTGGAATATTCAATATGATTTCCATTCCAACTGCTGGTTTCTTTTGCCGACACTCAGTGTGAGAGCAGCTGAGTGTCTGAAATGTGGCCTGAAAAGTGCACACACATGCATTTATACACGCACGGTGCCCCCACAGAGTGCGGTCATTTCTATCATTTCGCACAAAAACCTGGAATTCTTCATCTGCCCAATGTTCTACCATGTGTGCATGTACGTGTGTGTGTGTGTGTGTGTGTGTGTGTGTGTGTGTCAGAGTTATAGCGAAACATGTACAGCCGAGTGCACGTTGAGGCTTAAAGCAAATACACACACGGTCAGACACACAACCTCAGACACACAGAGGCACCCTGGCTGAAATGCATCCCAACCCGGGAATCAACAAATCATAAATCAGCAGATTTCCATCCAGTGTGGACGTCACAGATCAGGTTTAACATTCCTCCTCTGCAGCTGGGAGGGAGGCTACAGGGAGAAACGGAGCAGAGACAGACAGACAGAGTAAGAACGAAAGAAAGAAAGAAAGAAAGAAAGAAAGAAAGAAAGAAAGAAAGAAAGAATCTGACTTTCATTTCCAGTAATGACTTGATGGCTTCACATTGTGTCGCACATACACATGGGTGTATCAGTGTTGGAGTTGGGATGTGTGACGTATTTTGGTTGAAGTCGTGGTTACGCTTCGGTTAGTGTAACACTTTATTGCTAACACACTTCCTAGTTGAATAAAGAAAGGCAAAATTTGAATCCACAGTATTTAATAAAACTACACCATGTGTATGCATTGTGCAGTTATGACATCAGCAAAGAGGGGACACTATACAATATTAACAATAAAGGATGAGGCCCAGTTTTGTGTTTTAAGGTGGACGGTTGGGGTATGTGATATTTTTAACAATATTTCAACAGAAGAAGAGAAGTGACCCTCGTTTTCCGGTCTCTCTGTTTTTAAAAAGTTTCAGGCGGCCCTGAATGCATCATTGCATCTTGTCATAGCGGTTTAGGGCTGGTTATGGTGCTACAGACGTGCGTGATGACGCAGTAATGTGCCTATGGCGCAGTCAGTATAAGTTCAGAAGTATGTCAGACACGTCACTGCTGTTACTGTTTCAGTTTGTTTTCATGCATTATTGTTATTATTGTTGTTGTTGTTATTGTTGTTGTTGTTGTTGTTGTATTGATATTGTTTTATTTGTCAATGTAGGCGGGAATGCGGATGGAGAGCTAAACTCCCAGCTGAAGGTGTAAGGCAGCATTGGCAGGCTGATATTATGGGTTTGTCTGCAGTGTTAAATATTCCATTATTAACGGGTTATGTTAGGTTTATGGTCACTGGCTTCTAATTTCCAGCCTAAGCAAAGGTCAATTAACAGGCCTGAGTGATTAGACTCACACACAATCACACAAAGAGAGAGAGAGGGAGGGAGAGAGAGTTTTTTTTTTTTCTCGAGTGTCTGTCTCTCCCTCTACTTCTATTTCGGGCTTTTTCATCAGTGCAATAAATTATGTCTGCAGTAGGTGGCGCTCTGAGCTCACCCCCGGCACCTCCAGCAGCAGAGCAGAGTAAAGGGTGAGAGAGAGAGAGAGAGAGAGAGAGAGAGAGAGAGAGAGAGAGAGAGAGAGAGAGAGAGAGAGAGGGAGGGAGAGAGAGAGAGAGAGAGAGAGAGAGAGAGAGAGCTTCCCCCGCCCATCCCTTCATCATTAGAAACCTCAGAGCATGAATTACCTCTCCAAAGTCATCGGCGAGAATTTACGACTGGTCAACAAAAGCACGTGACCACCCCCCTCCCCCTTCTCTCTGTCTCTCTCTCTCTCCTCCCTCACCTCACCCCTCACCTCCCCCATCACACACACCCCTCAATCCAACACACACACACACACACACACACACATACACACCACCCCACCCCCATATTTGGACGGCGCATACATAGCTAAAAACGAAGTACAGTGCAACGCCATAATTCACTAATACATCATAAATCGTTGAAAGTACCCGCGATATAACGACCAAGCTAAATCTAACAAATCAAGCGCCCCTTAGTACTCAGCTGTAAGCCTGCAACTCTCTAAAACAACCTAAATGAGCTCTTACTTTGTAAACTCGTTCTCGGGGCGCTACCCAAATGGCCCCGACTATCAACTGCTAAATTATGGAGCCGGCAGCGGCGCAATGAACGGCGGGACGTACAGGGACTCTTCCTCCGCCAACATGCACCATGCGACGGGCTCTTACGGCTACAGCTACAATGGCATGGACCTGACCGTCACCAACCGGGGAGGGGGGAGCAGCAACACCGCCAACACCGGAGGACACTTCGGGGGCGGCTCGGTGGTCGGGGACTCCCGGGGCTTCGGCTCCCCTGCCTCGGAGACAGGCTTCAGACAGCAGTCCAGCTGCTCCCTCGCCTCTGCGGCAGACTCCCTCCTGTCACCCGGTAGTGGAGACACCAAACTGGGCGCCCAGAGCTCGTCTCCTCGCTCGGAGCAACCAGGAAGCGGCAATCTCAGCTCTCCAAACCTGTCCTCCGCCTCCACCGGCGGTGGTGGCGGCGGTGGCGGCACGGCGCAGCGCTTCACGGAGCTGGACGACGCGTCGCCAGAGACCGAGGAGTTGCAGCACAACCGGGACGCCGGCCACGGAAGCAACCCACCGCCCAGGACCGGGCACCCACAGCCTGTGCAGAGGCAAGAGGGCGGCCCGGCGGGATCAGCCGCTGGCAGCACAACGGGCAGCGAGGCTCAGCCACCACAGATATTCCCCTGGATGAGAAAGCTGCACATTAGCCATGGTACATGCTGCTCTTGTGTTTACAGTTTATTAGCTCTGTATCATAGGGCGATAATATTCATAATGCTGCCTCAATAGATTGTAGCCTGTATGTTTGGATACATGGGGTTGGTGACAGTTAAGAGCTTGTAGACTACATGGGGAGCCATGGTGCTCTGTGCCTCTTTGCATACACACTAAAGATTCAGCAGAGTTATTGCTGCTTTGATTTGAGTAGGGCAATCTGGCTGCTTGAGAACAGACACATTTAGCCACGGTTCTTCATTTTTGTCTGTACCCCAGGAAGCTTTTTACACTGCGTCAATTTAATATTTTCATGAGTCTCAGAAATCAGTCAGCGAGATGTTTGAAACTCCCAGTAAAGCACAAAGTGTTTGTTTTATGTTGCGCCTAGCAGATTAAAAGCGGAAATTTCAGAATGTATTTTGTACTTATTTGGAAATCATAAACCAACGAAACAGGACAGCTGGCCAGCCTCTGGTTAACCAGCTGAAGTTGTGTATTAGCGTGTTTTCTCAGTGCATCAGGGTGCAATTCGTTTTGCATTTCCCTCCTGTAGAAGCTAAGGATGCCGGATGGTTGCCCCCTCTGCATTTTCTCCCTCTTTTTTTATCTTAGCAAATTCCACAAAAGCGTCATAAATCTGTCAAGGGAGAGGGAAGCCGGGCAGCAAAGCCCAACAGGCTGAAGAGCGCAGACAGAGCCGGGTGGGAAAAGAAAAAAAGGGGGAGAAAAAAGAAAGAGGCCAGGAAGGCTTTGGAGGCTGTTGCTCCTTTGAAAAGTGAAGCTTTATTACGTGTGGGAACTTTATTAGGGAGGTGAGGCAAAGGACGGGGCAATAAAATCCTGAAGGGAGCTAGAGGGAGTCAAAAGGGGGGAATGAAGAGGGTGACGGTGAAGAGGGGTGGTTAAGAAAGAAAACAGTGATGTGACAAATAAAAGCAAATCTTTTAGCACAGGCTGTGGAGTGGAAATTACAGAAATAAAATGTGAAGAAAGACTGCTGTCAGAGTAAGGCAGCAGTTTTACGCGCTATTGTTGTGCCTTTACGCACGGTCGTTCTGACAAAACTGTTTGTGAAATCAGCCTTCTGTATCGTCTGTATGTGAGACGGTGCATGAAGGGGATGAACACAATAATGTCAACACCTGTAGCTGTAATAAACCAGAATTAAAATGCAGCAAACCTGTAGAAAACACCGCCTCTGTGGAGGGTAATGCTCCGTCAGAGATGTGCTGATCCAGTAGTATTTTTATAGCATAGTTGGTGGTTATTTTAAACTCTGGTGCATTGTAGTGTATCGTTAGGTGTTTATGGTATTCCGTCCACACATTGTTCGTGTGCATTTCAAAATGATTACCCGTTCATGTCACATGTTGGTGCACCCAAACACACCCCCCTAATTGCCTTTTGTTCACTCCAAACCCTCAGATATGACAGGCCCGGACGGGAAACGGGCTCGGACTGCGTACACCCGCTACCAGACGCTTGAGCTGGAGAAGGAGTTCCACTTCAACCGGTACCTCACGCGGCGGCGACGTATAGAGATCGCGCACGCGCTCTGCCTCACGGAGCGGCAGATCAAGATCTGGTTCCAAAACCGGAGGATGAAGTGGAAGAAAGACAACAAACTGAAAAGCATGAGCCTCGCCACCGCCGGCAGCGCCTTCCAACCCTAGAAATTAAAAAAAGAAAACCCATGCGTCCATCTATGTGGAAAGGTTACTACCATGTACAGGCTTCCCAGGAGGGAAAAGAGAGACAAAACAATAGAAAAAAAAGAAAACTTGAAGAAAAACATAGCAAACAACAGAAGAAACCAGCAGAGAGTGGAGCAAAAGAAGACGGTGATGAAGAAACATGTGTACAAACAGATTCCAAATCTAGATTTTAAAAACACTTCCTATTATCAACTGAGTACTGGACAGCAGCGCAGCACTTTTTATTTGTTTGGCATGTTGGTCTTTGGTGTTTTAGGGCAACGTAAAAAAAAAATAATGACTGTGGTACTTGCTCTTGTAAAAAACATAAACGTAGTGTTCCTGTATGTTGTCGTCGTTTTTAAAAATCTGTCCGGAGCAGAGGAGTCGAGAGATGGAAGGATGGATAATGCTACCTAACTATGTTTCTACTTACGTCCTACCTTACAACTTCGCTACCTATCTGTTGTGTAATGTCTAAATATCGTTTAATGTGTCAAGTGCGATGTTTTATAATTGACAAAGTGCTTTCTAGAAATGTTAGCATGTGAGCTCTTATTGTAAGTTGTTTACAGCCAATAACGTGTGTATAGCCTAATAGTTCGAGTCCCCCCTGTCAGTTACCCGCTCCCGTGTGTGTGTGTGTGTGTGTGTGTGTGTGTGTGTGTGTGTGTGTGTGTCTAAAAAACAAACCAGCCCTGCTTCCATCTCCGTGTCCATCCATAATGTTGTGTATAGCTCTATTATTCAAAAAAAAGTGTAACTGTATATTATTGTTATTATTATTGTAATTATTGGATACATGTTTCAGAAAAGATGTACATAGATATATATTGACATTTTTAAATGTGACCAGTTGGCTATTTGTAGTTGCAGTGTGCGTGTGTGAGTGCGTGCGTGCTCGCGTGTGTGTATGGTGTGTGAGAGACTGTGTGAGTGGGTGTGCGCATGTAAGAGAAACGGCTACCGTCCTGTGCGGCCTGTAAGCTTTCCGCCAATGAGCTTTTTGTATTTGTTTGTAACTTGGAGTAAAAAACAACAACAATAAAGTTCCCCATACTCATCAGAACCAGACAGACTGAACCAGCTGCTCGTGCACCAAACTGCCGCACAAATGGCTAAACAGGGGTTGAAAACGGTTAGATTTTACAGGAGCAGCGTTCAAGGGCCGTAAACTGGTTTGGGCAAATAAATGGGTAATATTTGCGTTATATGCAGGTATTAAATAATTGTTAATAATATATTCATGTGCTATTCTGTGTCGCGAGATGACAATAGCTGTCGGCTACCAAACTCTGAGGTCGCTGCGTCATATTATATCTGGCTGAGGAACAGGCCAGAATAATGTGGTTAGTCCAGACCGTATGTGGGTCTGGACCAACCAGAGTCCAAAACTTGCAGAAAATCTATTTTCTTATACATGTCTGTCAAGCATTGTCTCCACCTTTACCATACAGACATATTATTGGGAGTCTAGTCTAATGAAAGTAGCTTAAACAACTGTCAGTTTTCACTTCTGTCAAATGATTAAAGCTGGAAAAACCTAACTGCATCATGCGTAAAGACGCAGTATACTACAAACCAAACACTTGTCCGGAGGCCTGCAGTGTGTTTTCCAGGCCTTATTTCAGCCCTGAACGCCACATTCCCAAGGCGACAACTTCCTCGACTTCAGCGGCACCACAGCGCCGTGCTCCCCAATCACTAAACAAGCTGCACAGAACACACACACATACATACACACACACACACACACACACACATACATTCACAGAAAACAGACAGACACGGGGCAATTTTCATCTCTGCTGACCAAGTCTGACAAGACAACAAACAACCCGCGGTGGACAAATTGGTCACTTTTCTCTAAACGGCCTCCCTTTCCGTTCTAACGGAGGCCACTCCCGGCCAAATTAGGTTACCTTCTCCCAATTTCCAACTGTAAACAGCCAACTGAACTTTTAAACTCACCGACTGATGCTGCTTCAGCTTCCCTGCTCATACACAGCTCTATTTCTCTGCTGATAGAGGGGGGGTTGACGAGGTCCTGCTCCGAGCCTCATCTGGACACAGCCGCTATCTCCTGCCTCTTCTGTGTGTGTATGTGTGTTGAGATATTTTTTAAAAGCTAACCTCCTTCTGCTTTGGGCCAAACTATAAAAAAGAAGGCAGCTTTGACATTTACATGTCAAACGGATGAGGGTTTTTATCTCCAAGTTGGATCGTAAAGATCAGGTCTGGCCTCAGACTGATACCTCTCACTGGCTCTCCTCTGGTCACGTGGGGTCCATAAAGTTAGTTTTATGGTTTTGGGGAGTTGACAATGTACTATATATTTCACATTCTAGAAAGCAAGTGACGGTTTAACGGCTTCGCGGGGATCCTAAAGGGGTCAGTAAAGTAGAGACAGAGCGGGAGGGAGGGTGTGTGTGTAAGAGAGAGAGAGCAGGCCACTACTACCGGCCGCTGCTCCTGCTCCGGTTCACACGCCGAGCCCGGCGAGCTCCGGTCTGTGCAGCTCTGGACGCTGGGAAAATCCAGTGGAGAGATAAAGTCAGGACGCACAGTAAGTAGAGTTTGAAGGCTGTCTGTAAGTGGGGGGTATGTAGAGCGGGGAGGGGATGGGAGGTGGTAATGGGAGCTGTGTAATTACCATGTCACTCACTCACTCTGTAGTGCTGCTGTAATGAAGCTCCGGTGTATTTGAGATATTTGAGATTCGATGTTGTGGCTGGTTCGGTCCGCGCGACGTGGTGGCGTCACAGATGGAGTGAAATGCTGCGTGAGTGCACGCGCGCAGTTGAGTGTACTTTTGTGTTGTCCCCAGGATATGCGTTTTAGTGCGTAATGGTGGCGCACAGGCACACATGACACTTGCTCAGTTTGGAGAGGTGGCTGGCAGCAAACACAGAGTGGTTTAAATCTGTACAGTCATTGTGTATTCGTATCTGTCTACTTGTACGTGTGTAACATACTAAACGTTTACAAAAGTAAAGTGAATAGGAAAAAGTTGGAGCGGTAAGAATGACACTGTAGACTGCAGAAAGACTACCATCAGATTTCACCACGAGGTTCCTCCTTTTAAAAAAATTAATAGAGTTTGTTGGAGTGTCTTAATAACGCATTTCATGAAAGGCTGATAATGTGACACAGAACAGCTCATGATGCATTTTAGCGGAAGTTTTTGAGGTGCGTAACTGGTATGTTTGATATGTTCTCTCCCCCTCTGGATCAGGAGAAATATGGCAATCATTTTGTGAAGTGAATTCACATTTCCTCCCCGATGGCTTTTATTGCAGCATTTCTTTTGGAGAGGAAACGTTTGAGATCACTGTACTCTTGTTTTATCACTTTTACGCACGGCCATTGTGTGCGTAAAAATGGTTTCAATAGAGGATTAAGAGTTGGAAACATGCCCACATGTGCTATCATTAACCAAGAAGTAAATGGACAAGGACACGCGCGCGCGCGCACACACACGCACACGCGCGCGCGCACACACATGCACACGCGCGCGCGCACACACACACACACACACACACACACACACACACGTAGTGTTATGCGTCCTTGGGTACAAGAAAATCTTTGTCCGTTCTCCGCCCTTGTATTTTCCAGGCAGGATGGGTGTGAGTAAAAAAGGTCGTGGATACAAACATTCCCAAGGCTCACCATCAGAGTCCTTCCAGGTTATTTTACACCAGAGCCTTGGCCTGACTCTCAGCGACCAACATCACTCTCTACTGAACCAAATGCTAGTGGAAGTGTTTATTAGGGCAGGACACTGATGCCTTGAAAATACACTGATGACTATCAAACACTGCATTAATCTGTGAAACTAACGTGAAAACCAAATCTCCAAATCTAAATCTGCACCAGTCACATTTTTTACAGTAATCGAGAATTTAACCGCGTCATAAAAACATTCTGTATGACACTGAAACTTAAATAATCTCAATAGTATTGACACCAGAACTGTAAACAGATTGCACTGCAATTCTTTAGCCTCCAGGTCAGATTTAACACTAAAATACACATTTGTAAACAAGCATTAAATATTAATAGGACTTGCACTAATGAGGTCACGTGATAACAAAACTCTCCCTTAAAACAAGCTAATGGACCTCTATGATGCAACATTTAAACTATGTGACAATTACAATAACACATATCCTTTTAAAATCATTAGAAATAACATTTCATATGCATGCTAATAACAAGGAAATATTCGTTTATCTAAACTGAAAAAAAATCCAACTATGTTGTCCGTTGAAGTCAACAATTCAACACTTCTCTCAGTACATTTTTTTTTTAAGTTTCTTATAATTGTTTTAAACCGTGTTTAGGCAATTCACCATTACTGGTTAATAACGCCAGAGCTGCCAAGAAACCCACGTGATGTTAGGGAATATGTGCAGACCGTGTTGGGAATGAAAGTGGAGAAGGTGGAGGTGTTAACAGCACAGTGTCTGACCGTTTCCACCGAGCCTCTATATCTTTATTAGTCCTCCACACGCTGCTCCTCTGATGTCTGAAGCTGGACTCGAGCTGTCAAACAGCCCCAGCTACCAGTCACGCGGCGCTGCACTCTCCTCGCGCACGCTCGCCTCTTATTGCTTAGATCTATCATGTAAACTGTTTAATGTCTCGTGTCACCGTGGACGCTCATATTTCGGTACCGAGAGGAGTTTCAAACTTCTTTAAAACATTCAATCACGGCTGCGTCACCGCTCCCGGTAGATAGTAACAACCAGTGGTAAAACTCTTGGTGAAAAAAGCTACGTCACAGACAATTAAATTAATAGTTCTGCTTTTGTGTTAAGGCCAACTGCATCATGGCGCCCTGAAGAGGCCGACAGATACTAAATATGGAGAGGCGGGTGCTTCCAGCACTGACATATAACACAACATGTGCTATTTGCTCACTAAATCAGACATAGTGGATCTTTGAATCAACTCGTAATAACGTGACAGAAATAATAATAATAATTTCATAATTTACAATACATAATTATATAAACTCCATCAGTTAAGGGCTGAAGAAGACCGTGAGATGCGGTAAAAAGCTCCAGTAGTCGTGGACCTTAAATTAAGTGCGTCTTATTGTCTAAATATAGATTTAGCTTTTGGTGTGTTTCATTGTCCTTTCATTGCACAGACTCTATTGTGTCATTATGTGCGTATTTTATTTATTTTAAGAACTTTTCTCCAAACATCTGTCCATGTTGTATTTTTTTTTTAATATTTGTTGTTTTAAGTCTCTAAAATAAAGTAAAAGTGTATATATATTTTTTTAAATTTCCCTGACCTTTTTTGCAAAATATTTCACAGTGTAAGTGACCATAAGCTACAGCTGCACTTACAGGGTTTACAGAGTACTTCACGTATGAGTGGATTTCTCCTCGCCACGACCACACAGTTAATCCGGTGTCCTCCGCACCCCGCTAATAAGAGAGGAGGATTCTGCTCTCGGAAGTCCCTCTCTGCTCTCAAACTCTCATTTATTATGTTCACTTTACACACGAAGCCAGCCTGCCCCAATGCATTTTCAGTCTGGGGATTCCAGGCGCTGCCCTCCGCCTTCACAATGATTTTTCACAAGCTTCACACGAATCTAATCCAGAGTCATGCTCGGGACGCCATCAATTATTCTAGTGGAGTTAAAACAAATAAGATGTTTGTCTTCTATGTAAAAGTCTTCTCTGGTAAATTATGAAAAAATAATGTTAATTTTAAAACAACAGATGCCACCACACATTTGATGCTCTTTTGCATTAAAAATATTTCTTCTGAAAACATAAATAACATAACTCGCTACCTATCCAGGCTGTATTTTCTATTAACGTGTATTATCGTGATTACATAATATAATCACATACCTTGCCAATAACATTAGTCAGAAGTGATTTTCAATGACAAAACTACTATAAGGCCTTTACTTTTTTTCTGGGTCTTCATCATATTTTTTATTTATAATTTTTTTCATTATGTTACATGTATTTAAAAAAAATATTAAATTCCAACAGTTTGACCACTTGTCTTGTGAACTTTAATTATGACCTTTTCCATTCTAAAATAAACCTAATATGATAATAATAATAATAATATTTACTCTTGCACGTAGCTGTAGTTCAGTGCATGTTTGTGTGTGTCTGTGTGTATGTTATGTTGTCAGGATGTTTTCCAGTATGACATAAACGAATTTTGTATATCCGATGTGAAATAACGGTTCAGGCCCCCCACCTATATAAGCAGTGTGTGTGTGTGTGTGTGTGTACGTGTATGTGTGTGTCGGGAGGGACCCGGGACCTTGAGGAAGTTTCAGTTCAGTAAACAGGAACGTCCAAAAAAAAAAGAAAACCTCCACATTTCATTTTTCATCAACTTCCTCCTTTTAATGATGATACAGGAACACCCCCAGCAGCACCAGAAAACCCCGTCCCCCTGGCCTCTCAACATGCACACACACACACACACACACACACAGGGACCGGACATGACACGCGTGACACAAATGTAGCTCCTTTTCTTGTCGGGATAAGTGAGAGAGGCTGTGACATGGGAAGGTGCAGCAGCAGCTCTGTATGGGCTCCTTTGTTTTGCTCTGTGTGTGTGTGTGTGTGTGTGTGTGTGTGTGTGTGTGTGTGTGTGTGTGTGATCTGTTTCCCGTTTATGTACACAGGGCAGCTCCAGCCTGCAGTGCCGCTTCTCCTCACCATTATGTGTATTATGTGTATTATGTGTACGGGCTTGCTGCTCCTTTGAACCTGTCGCGGCTGTCAGAAGGCGCTGAGTTTGGCTTTACAGTCTCTGTGTTGGTGATGATGAGTGGGGTGAGTAACTAATGCAACCGGCCCTTTTTGTTCATTGCATTGCAAAGGTGTGTTTGTCTGTGTGTGAGAGAGTGGCGGGCTTTGTGTGGGAGTAAGTGGGGTGTGTTTTGTTGTGTTTGGTGGGTTTATTGGCAGGGCATGAGAGAGCTGAGAGAGAGAGAGAGGGTGAGTGACCCGGGCATGGGAAGGTCCTGCGTGTGTTTTTACACGAACCACTGGCGTGTAACACTCGCGGTGCTTTCACCTCAACCTCCATTTGACAATCTGAGGCGATTTCGTTCAGTTTCAGCCACTTGCTGCGTATTTATATTCACAGAGAAGCCCATTATGTGAATTGGAGCTATAGATGGTGATGTTGTGAAGCTTAGGCCTAGTCTATTTAAAAAAGCAGATAACCTATTCCCTGTCCTGTAATCATATGCACACACACACACACACACACACACACACACACACACACACACACACACAAACGCGCACACTGGCTCTGAACTATTTCCCCTTTTTCTCCGTCGCAGCATCTCCTGTGATTGCTTTACGTTTAAATCGGCATTTGCGAGGCCTTAATGTCTCCTGCATACTGATAGGGGTGAACCGCGTGGCCACGCCTCATGAATAATGCACGAGAAGGAGTCACGGCGAGGTCAGCAGACAGGCTCGAGCCACGCACGGCACGAGGAGAGTGCTGCGCAGGCGCAGGGGGAGTGAAGATGGCATACAGCACCTCAGTACCCCCGATGCGCAGTGTGTGTTTGCGGTTACTTCAACAGCATGGGGGAAAGGAAATAGCAACTGGCTGCTTTTATTTATCTGACAGTGTTCCCCACTTCCGCGTCAGAAGGGTGGGATGTTTACTTCAGACAAACTACAAACTTCCACATTTAAATGAGACAGGCCGGGTAAACACACAGCGGTAACCCCACAGTGCAACCAGACCAACATCCCACACATAAGCAAATGATTACTTACAAAACAACATGCCTTAATTTCATGTGTGAAGAAATAAACAAAAGAAACACCACAGACTGGGGTAAAAATGTGTGACACACATGTCTGCATGAGTGAAACCGACCTTCAGTGCTAAACCTTCAACATTAAACCTGGATCAGATCGTTCTTTTAAACGTGTTTGCTGTCAATACAAACCTCTATCAGTGCCGCTCTGAGCGCACAGCCTGGATAAGAGGAGAATAGGGCTTGTTTGCCTTGGCGATGGTTTATGACAAACCGATAACCTTGCAAATATTTAAAGTGACCCAGGTCATGGGCTTTTCTGTTTATTTTTCAGGTTATACATGTTCAGTGTCCGCCTGGGTAACACACCAAGAGATGAACTATTTAGTGGATGTTGGACTGATTTAAAAATTGCTACTTGTGACAGAACAGGCACAGTGGCAATATATTTGTGGTCTAAAGTAATATGTCATAAATATATAGGCTATGGGTATAAGCCATATGCAGCATTAATCCAGTGTTATTGTCAATTTAAACAACAATTTCTAAAAAACTCAAGGCCCTCCTACCATATAGGGTGGAGAAAAATAGTCCTATACTAGCCCACTAGTACTACCACTAATAATAAAAATTAGAAAAACAACAAGATAAATAATAAAACAAGCAATAGCAACTATTTGATAATAATAATAATACTAAGAAGATGAAGAAGAAGAATTGACATTATTATTATTGTTGTTGCTGTCGTTATTATTATTATTATTATTATTATTATTATTATTATTATTATCAGTGTTATTAATATTACTATATCTCTTCTTCTTCTTCTTCTTCTTCTTCTTCTTCTTCTTCTATTGTTGTTGTCATCAATAGCAGTGGCAGTAGCTGTTGCATTAGCTATATTAGCAGTAGCTGTGTCACAGTACTGTAAGGAATAGAGAGTAGGCTAGTAGCAGCAGCTGAGGCGCAATATGACAGTTAAAATCTATTTTTGCGCCACTTCCTGTGCTCTCTGTAGCTTTTCCGCCTCAAACAAGAGTGGATGAATTTTAGCAGCACCCCCGGTTGTTGTGTTCACCATTCCATGGTTTCAGTGTGTGTCGGGGGGATTGTATTTTCCCACAGAATGCAGCTCTCTCGTGCAGCCACCAGAGCCCGCTTCAGACCAGTAGGACAGCGAGGAAGCAGCGCTCGAGCCCCCTCGAGCCCTGCTCTGTTTCCTCCCTCCCTCCCTCCCAGCAGCACGCGCCCCGGGTCCTTTTGAATCCTAACCGACGATAACCTGTAAGCACCCCCCGTCTCTTCCTCGCTGTTAAAATACACAGCTGTCACAACTGTCGCCGTCTTCTGCAGATGATTGATGGTGAGTGTACGGAGACACACGAGTATGTCTGTAGGTGTGAGGTGCGGAGGGAAAGATAAAAATGCCATCTTAAGGAGGCGCTGTCGATTAGTTTCTGCCTCCTTTCGGCTGCCCCTATAGAGAACACCATGATCTCTGATCCTGCAGCAACAGACTCAGTCCGGAGTTTAAAACTGGACAATGTTCGGGAGAGCAAGCGAATTAAGACCTGGCTACTGTCGCTGTTTCTTTCTTATTTGCTTCTGTCTTCCTGCTTGAGGCGAGAGAACAGCCTGGCTGAATGTCCAAGCTAATAGTCAGCCTGCAGCAGAAGGTTCACGGAGTTGAAGGGTCAAAAGTTCACCATCGTGCGTGAGTTCCGCCCTCGCCTCTCCTCACTCACTCGACTCCAGACCAATTGCTGTATGTCAAAGGCAAAAAAAAAGCAGAGAGGGGGGAGTAAGAGGAACAGAGGTAGGGAGAGGGTACAGATGAGAGAAATGATAGCAGGAGGCAAAGGAGAGGTGAAGGCCTGACCTTCCCTTCCCTTCCCCGGTAACAAAAGCAAAGCTCCTCCTGCCGCCGCAATGTACAGAGAGGGAGATGAAGGGAGAAGAAAGAGAGGAAAAATGGAGGGGTTGAAGGTGGTGGTGGTGGGAGGGCGGAAGGTATTCGGTGACATGGAGGTGGGTGGGTGGGTGGGGGGTGTCTGGAGGGTGCAGGTGTTTGGCTACACATTTTGTTCACACCAGCTAACATTTGTATTTCATATGGAGTCACTTTCTGTTCAAAGATTATCGTTATGCAGTCTGACTTTTGTGAGGTGAAGGAGAGGGCTCAGCAAAATGAAAAAAGGGGGCAGGTAGCGAAATGTGAAGTTATTTTTAACCCTTAGCAGAGGAAACTGAGACTATAGTTCCATTCCGAGTAAGATCTGGACTAAAAAAGATACACAACAAGATGGAATAGAATATTGTTTTTCACACTACATCCGAATTGAGTGTATTTTATTTTTACAACAACCATTCATACACAAGTGTAAGAACTGACCTGTCTTATAATCTAATTCATTTACTGTAAGTTAACAATCTCCAATGACAATAATCTTGTTGCAGATAATATTCATTTTATAATATTTATTTAAAAGTAAAAAGACAGTTTATAATGAATTATGTCGATGAAGAAGATGTATTACATCAGTACAGTGTTTGTTGTAGTGCGTGTGTGAGTGCGCGCCCCAGAGATTAGTAGTGGTAAAGTGGTGGTTTTATGCTTGGAGCTAACAGCTATTTATATATCCTCAGCCCATGTCGGAGAGAAGGAGTTTAGCAAAGCAGAACTCTTCCTCTCCTCGGCCTTATCAGCTCAACCCTGTCAAAAATAAACTCTTATCTCGCGCACCATCCACAAAATATTACTCTTCTTATCTGATTTTTCCACTGCAAGATTAATGTCTGGCCCCGTTTACTTCTCGAGCTGAGACGAATGAGCCTCAAACCCTTTTGGCTCCGCTGTCCATTCCTCTGGCTGTTTGCTTTTTATTTCTGTCTTGTTAAAGTTGAAGAGCACCACGAGATTGCAATAAAGGATATCGTAAAATATCTAAACATTATTAATTATGGCAATTTTATGCTGTTTTAACTGCTAACCATGTTCAGATTGGACTTGTTGTTACTGCTGTTGAATGTTTTGAGGGGGAAAAAGAAAAAAAAATATATGGCAACATGTTTAACCTGTATGTCAGGGAATATTGAAGCAAAATTAGCCAAATAAGGGAAAATAACAAAAATAAAATTAGTAAACGTAATGCTAGGGTTTATTTTTTTTAACACCGATTGCTACTTGTCGTAGCAGTCGTTTGATCTCAGCTCCTGTTGAATAGCAACATTTGGACACATGTTATTAAAGCTATGCTGTATGGTAAAAAAAAAAAAAAAAAAAAAAAAAAAAAAAAGATGGTGGGGGGCGGCCGCAGAGGAGCAAAATGATAATTCAGTAAATAAATAATCCTCTTATTGACGTAAACACGCTGGCCCAGGCCGGCACGGCTCCGCCTGGCCCCACCGCCCCCCTACACACCCGAAAGGTAATGGCTGAATAACTACGTTACAGATTCCGTCTTTCTCCAAAGGTTCATCCCGAGTTCACCGAATTAATTCTGTTGGTTTGTCAAACGTGAGACTGGTCCTGGGTTTTATCATCTGTACGTTTTCTCCTACATGGCACGTCTAAAACGTCACATATTAATATGATATATTTGCATGTGTGATATTTATAGCCTATTTATTAAAAAAAAAAAGCTAGCTACATGATATTATTTAGGAAAAATGCACCATGTAGCGTAAAACAAAGTGGAACCTAAGAAACAATATTACACATCTGGTTTCTGTTACCGACATGATAAAATGGGGAAATATAAGAAAAGTAATAGTAGTGAAATGAGCAGGGAGAAGTGTGGACATATGGCTGCAGTTAACTCGATAAAAATCCATCGGCGGGTTGCAGAGAGTCGAATAACATCAATATAAATCCACCTGATACTTCTGTGTCTGATCTCGACGCGGCTCGATGCCTGTTAAGCACACTAAAAAGCTTTATAGGAGCTAAGCTGCAATACAACACATTTGTTTCTACCAAATATTCACGTCCAGGGCTATGAAGTGATGGCGCGGTTATACTGCGGGTTCACATGTCAGCGTGCACCGTGGTGTCATTTATATTTATACAACAAAAGGAAAGGGAGAAATGATCCTGAGAGAAAAGAAAAATCTGTGTGTGTGAGAGAGAAAGAAAAAGACCCCCCTCCTTCTCTCACATCTACTGGCCATTTTTCTTCAAAGTAATGACTCCAACTCAATGTAGTATGACGGAGAGGGAGAGAGGGGGACGGGTAAAGAACAAAATGACAGAAAGAGGAGAGAAGGGAGTGAGAGAGAGGTGGAAATGGCTGAAAGGGTGTGGAAAAGGGAGGGGGAGAGAGGGGGGGAGGGAAGGGGGAGGCTTGGTTGTGCTCGGGGTGAACGGGAGGTCAGCGCGTCTCACCAATATTAAAATGTGTACCGGGGACGCGGAGTGACACGCCTCGCCCGTTAAACAAAGAGTGTGCCAAACTGGCAGATTAATTTGAAAACTTGAGTCCATGCACACACACACAACACTTAATGCCTTAAAGAGCCCACAGTCTCCACAGCAGCCCTGCTCGGTCACCCTCAGCCCCAAACTGCTCGCTGTAATACCGGGAAACACGGGGAACGGCCACCGGTGAGGGGGTTTTCCTTTATCATTTAACGCCGATTTGCTCGGGCTTTTACGCGCGGAGCTCCCGGTGCTGGTGTCGCATTGTTACGTTGACGTGTTGCCTTTGTTTCCCGCTGGACTATCATCGTTAAAATGCTTCTAACTATACA
The DNA here is from genome assembly GCF_041903045.1 of Epinephelus lanceolatus. Classification (NCBI taxonomy): domain Eukaryota; kingdom Metazoa; phylum Chordata; class Actinopteri; order Perciformes; family Serranidae; genus Epinephelus; species Epinephelus lanceolatus. The sequence continues at coordinate 7,588,138 of NC_135751.1, forward strand.
GTATTATTCCGGTTATTCTAACGCGGATCCTGAGCGATGCGGTTCAGATACAGTCATGTTTACACTTTACCGGAGACCGGAGCGTGTGCGTCTCTGCGCGTGTGCGTGCCTACATGAGAGCGGGGGTGTCCGCGGAAATGACAGCGACTTTTCTTTTTTTTAAGATAGCGCGAAGAATCTCGAAGAGGTCAAAAACCTGTAGCGTCGGAAGAAGAGAGAACCGGCACGGAGGTGTGAATGGCTTCTCTGTGTGGAGAGAAAAGAGGAAACAGCTGTCGATCTGTTGGGATGTAAAGAAGAAAAAAGAAGAGGGAAATGTTCATAATGATAACAAGAGGAAAAATGGTTGAACTTGATGTGACGACGATGCCAGGCACGAGAGGCGGATCCGCGAGCTACAGCGGAGTGAGTACACAAAAAATAGAAATCGGCTTGTAGAAGGGGAAGCTGCCTCATTTGCATATGGTTGTGTGTGTGTGTGTGTGTGTGTGTGTGTGTGTGTGTGTGTGTGTGCCCGCTTTCTTGCCCATACCGTGTGTGTGTATGTGTGTGTGGCAGGTGCTTTGCCCACATGCTGGGAGGAAGGGGAAGACCACGTGTTGCAGGAGCTGCCGCAGAACCCCCTCCTCCCCCGTCCTCCTGCTTCCAAGACACTATAGTTCATAATTACTTTATCGATTCATATGTTCGATCAATTATAGGCTGCGCACGTCACGCCGGGTATTTGAAAAGTGTTGTAGCCTATGTGTTTCCTCTTTGTTCGCTCCCACGTCCTTCACTGCACCTTCACCATCATGCTGGTTAATTAGCTAGACTAATTGAGCCAATTGGGGGCTGAGGGACTTCCGGGTGCACTGTAGACATTTAAGCAATAATTTAAGTTTTGTTGTACCCTCCTATTGTCAACCAGACACTATCCTACAATTATATGATGCGTTCAAGGACCACTGATCCTTATCAGATAGATAGATAGATAGATAGATAGATAGATGCAGCTTTTTCACTTACTTCTTCAGGCCTAGATGCACTCTGCAATCACCACACACACACACACACACACACACACACACACACACCAAGGGTGAAGGCGAGGTCGTGGTCAGTGGAAGGTTAAAGGTCATGCTGGACAACTTTCTCCCTCCAGTCTTACATATTCGAGCCATATTTCTATAGGTTATTTAATTCCAAATAAAAGATAATTCTAATGTAAAGTATTGTCTGTGTCTTACAAAATTGATTTCCTGAGTCTGTGGGAAAGAAAGATCCTAGAATAGTAACAAAGAAATCCGTTGTTTATGTCCCACATGTGGCATGATTATACTCCCGGAAAAAAGTGAAGACAGAATACAATGAATGAAAAAAGATTATTCGCAATGGTTTCCCTGCCTGAGCACTGCTGCGGTTTGATCAGTTTGCATCCAGATGTGTGGCTTTTGTTGCACATGCTGTATCGCGCATGTTGGCAATATGAGCCTGCAGAAAGCGGCAGTGGTTTCAGCTGTTTGTTTTCCTCTGCTGATTGCTAATGTGCTGCTTCTTTGATTATAAGACGGCTGTGGAATAAAATGCTTCGAGTCTACAGGGAGCATTTGTTTCTGTTCATCGTCCCTGCTCCTCCATCAATGCAAATGCTGCGCTAATGCTGTACACACCCGTCCTGTGTTCACCAACCAGTGGAAACATGCCACTACTTAATTTCTAGGATGTTTATGTGCGTCTTTACGCATCGACGATGGATATACAAAGTCTTTGATTAGAGTTGTTTTTTAATGTGATTTAATTTTATATTTAGTCATGAAAAGACGGGGAGGACACATTTAGCTGGCGTTAAGAAAACAGACTGTGTTTGGTGAGAGGAACAGATTCAGTGCGTCACTCCAAAAACAAAGGAAGACATTTTGGAGATGTCAGCGGCAGCATTTATCTGCTCGTTTTACAGCCAGCTCTCAGTTTACCCTGTATTCCTTTCCCAGTTTTACCCAACCCGCTGCAGGCTGCTGATCCGGCTGCAGCATTGTGAAATTAATTCCGTCTTATTAAGTCAGAGTCGAGCTTCAACACAATGCATATTTCAGAGAACACCTTTAGATTAATCCTCGCCATACGGAGGGACAGGCCTCTGCAGCACTTCATTTTTCCACTCTGTCCGAGACTTTGCATGACAATAACCAGGAGAATGGAGCTCGGTGTATTTTTCAAACTGAACAAAGGAGCAAAATCACATTTCTCTTCTTCGTCGTTGTCCCTAAAGCTTTTTTTCACTTCGGTAATATTTCAGAACATTGACAAGTGGGTCGCCGCGGACAATGAGGCTGTTTAACCCCTCTATATGTTCATTTTATTTTATTTTTTTCATTGTGGCTTCATAGTGAAGGCCCATCGCCAAAAAAAGAAAAGAAAAAAATGGTATTTTAATATAATGTTTCAGGCTCAGGTTAAAAACAGACTGACGCAAAAGTTACCCTATCGGGATATTAGTTTTGGTGCAGCTGATGCACGATTATTCCTTTAGAACAAGCTATTTATGTTTGCTGCAGGAGCTTTTCACTGTTCGCTTACAAATCTCACTATTTAACCCCTAATTATGAAAAGACCCCGGGCTATACAAACCATGAAATCTTACCTTAAATCAGTTCCATTTTAGATCAAAGTTTAATCCCAGTGTGTTGGAGGCCTAGCAGTAGGAACAGGGAGCGACACGTCTGCACTTTTTTTCAGAAGCTTTGCCAACAACAACTGAGTTTGGGAGCAGCCGATGGGACAAACTTGCCAGAAAGGTCGTAAATTGTGAGGGGGACTTTAAAGTTATTTATTCACCCCGGCTCTCTTCCGCTGCCTGAATATTTTATTGCTTTTTATTTCAAACCCCCCCCCCCCCCCGCTCGACAAAACCTTTCAACCTCCGGGAAGTTACCGTTTGAGCTTGATGGTGTTTGAGCTGTAAACGGAATTGACCCGCAATAAAAGGCACATGTTTAAATCCAGATCTGCTGACCTTTTCCACTCTCTGTATCCCGCCGTATGTCATCCTCTGTGTCTCTCAGACATCTCACTGAAACGTGTTCTGATGTTACAGATAAATGTTACAGCACAGGCATAAGATATTTTTATTTCTATATTTTCATTTTTTTTACTCATGGAGCTGAATCCAGTTCATTCAGTGTGTGTGTGTGTGTGTGTGTGTGTGTGTGTCAAAACAGGACGGTCTGGTTTTTCAGGAGGGATGTCATAGCTAGTAAGGTGGTCCTTAGCTCCCTGACAGGTTAGGATTTATTATATTTCTTGTAATCTTTACATAAACAGAAAAGAGGGAATCTGTTTTACTCATTTTTAACAAACTGGTCGTTTTGTTTCATGGGCTTAAAAAAACACAGCTGCATTTAGTGTCATCAGAGATGTTTTATTGTTCATGTAAATCTTTTTTGGAGAGAAAAGCAGTTGTTTTTTCTCTCTGCATCTAAAATGTAAATATCTCCAAGTGTGCGTGGATCTCTGGTGAGCACATTGACCTCTACCTGTGGCCGGAAACAATGAGCTCCCGTTCAGATGAATGGTTACTGCTGACAAACTTGACAGAGGGAAGGGAAGTGCCACAGTCAGACTCAACACACCTTGATCGATACCTGAGATGCCCTGCGGCTAACTGGGAGGTCAAGGTGACAGAAACACGCCCACACCTGCACCGAATAGAATAGAATAGAATAGAATAGATTGAGGACTACACTTGATTATCTGGAACTGAAGTGTAGAAAAGTTCAAACTATACTGAGTATAAATCAGAGTCGATGCAAACGAGAATCAGGCTGTCAGTTTCTCTCCCTCCAGTCTGAAGAGTCTCCGCACTCTTGGCTTTTGTTGTCCGGTCTGGTGATGTATGAGCAACTTTTTGAGGAAACAGAGAACAGCAATATTGCCTGCAGCAGGCAGGGAGTGTCAGTGTCACAAAATCAATGTGGGAGCTGCTCAGGAGCAGATAGAAATTACATGAAAAATATAGCAGGGGAAACACGTTTATACGTATGAGCAGCAAGAGCTTCAAAATGCAGAGCTGTTAGTTTATGTTTGCACCTAAATTATCTTTTCCCACAGCCTATCAGTTTGATATGATATGCACTAGAATATAATGTAAAATGGGAACTAGTTAAATTATAATTACAGTTAAATCAAATGTATGTTTTAATCATGATTTTAATTTATTTAATTGTTAAGAAAGAAAGAAAGAAAGAAAGAAAGAAAAAGAAAGAAACATATAGTGCAGGCCCTGGTATGTGTGGGGGTCAGATTTCTTTTTAATTCAGTTGAATCAGAGTTTTGGAGAAAGACTACAATTCATTTACCATAGTGAAGGGACATTTATTCATTTATTCATTGGTCCATCCATTCTTCAGTCGAATCCTTCAGAAGCATTTCTGATAGGACAGTGTTTCCCCGTGCCAAGCGATTTGTCTTTTCGTCATTTAATTGTGTTCATTCCGTTAAAACGGCGCACGGTTGGGGCTGCCAACCTTTTTTTTTCTCTTTTACTTTTCTTTGTCCTTTGGATAATTACAACTGTACTCCTGATTAAATTTTTGTGCAGTTATTTACGTGGATGGAATATTTTGATTTTTAATAAAATATTCGTTTTAAACGGAGCAGTGAGAAACTAAATTGGCCAAGGAGACATTTATAAATTGATTTCTTTTTATAAAAAAAGAGATACAAAAAATCTTTCTCGCTGACAGAGGCCTAATCTTTCCTTCACAGTGAAATAGTAAAATAACATTATTTTATAGAAATAAATTATATTTAACAATTCTTGGGGCATGATATAACCTTCACTCGCATTGTGAAATATAAAAACATACCAATTAACAATGAATAATTCAATACACACTCTACCAAAAGAAATAAAGCAGGCCTTTATTTTTATTTTAAAGATTTATTTTGCTGTTTTTCATTCAAAGTTGCACATGGAAACATAATTATAACGAGACCATACTGCAGCGTCGAGCCCACCTGTCCTCCCTCCTCTCCATCACCTTACATCCGCTGTCTCCAAGAAAAAAAAAAATGCAAACCTTTTATTTTCTTTTTTTCTTTGTAATTTGTATCTCCTTCTTTTATTTGCGCCTTAGCCGCCTAATCATCGCCCTTGTCTCGCAGGAAGTGTTACAGTATTATAACTTCATTTCCCAGATCCCCACCAGCAGTGAGGAGGTCAGGGGTCAGGAACAGTACAGACGGATGAAAATATTCCAGTGTGGTTATGACAGGGAGTTTATGAAAGCAATAAACGTCTATCGACGGTGTAACCTTGTGCCTCCAGAGAGCCGCTGTCTTCTATATCTACCCTGTAGATCCGGATTTGTGTAAAAATCATTATAACAATCACAAATTCGCTTCTAGGGGAGTATATAGTGGATTTATACACGACGGCAGCGATGGATCCAACGCAGGGAGGAGAGGCCTTCTTTAGCGGCTATTATTAGGAGCTTTAATAAAATGTTATCCACCAATTTTTATTTCCTATCGGCAAAGACAAACACCGGTGCACTTATTTCAGGGCGTTATTGGTGGTTATGTGTATTTTGAAGCACGTTATTGTGGCTCTGTGCTCCTCCGGAGTGATGAAAACTCAATCCAACTTTTTTTTCCCTTTTTTTCGATCCTCAAATCACCTCGGAGTTTTAAAGGCCAACTCCAGGTTGAATTGGACTCCTTTTATTTATTATTTGTCCTGTTGAAAAATGATGCGGTCGACTTTACTGTTCATCTAGGAAGGCGTATTGGGGGGTTGGGTTCGTGTGTGTCTGAATGTGTGTGTGTGGGTGAGGGGGGCGTAAGGTTTCGATTTAGAGAGAGTCAATTTTCTCGAAACAAAGGACTTGGATATCTCCATCATCTTGCCTGTGTGTGTATGTGTATGTGTGATTGTGCGCGCACATTTAGTGCCACTGATAACTCCTCAGAAAGTGCACAACACCTCCATTTGATTGGGAAAACATCTATTCAGTTCTATCCACCGCAGTGTTGTGTGTTCTGTGGCGCATTTTATGTCTTTGTGTCTTGTCTTTATGCTGTTGAAGGCATGCAGAATGTGTTTCAAGCAGATTTACTAGACTTAGGGGAATTTACCGTAAAACGTGTTTGGGTGAGAATGCTGGAGAATGTATGGTATTCTTTATAATGTCGTCTAGGTTCTTTGCGTCTTTACGCTGCGTAATGCAGGTTGAACTCCTTGTTTTATGGTGTTTGTATTTGTTTTATAGCAGTAAGAAAGTGACAGCAGTTAGACTCTGTTACACAGTAGTGTGTTACAAATGGGGAAAGAAGGCTATGAAAGTCTGTGGCAGCTAGTGTGAGCGGGTCACGGCTGGGGAGATGAATTTCCTTTACGAGGAAAACAAAGAGCTGAGTATCTCTCTTCAGTAATGCACAGCTCAAGGGCAAAAGCAGCCGCGCAGTGTGAATGGGGGCATATGGACTTGCTATGCCAGTGATGTTAATATCGGAAAGTGGAGGGAAATATATCCTGTTTATTCATGCAAGGCAAAAGGCGACCCCGGCTGAGGCTGAATTACCATGCAGGGGGAGTTAAATGTGGAATGGGCGCCTGTTGGAGTAACAAAAAAGAGGGAACCGGTGCTGGGTTCTCGTTCCTAATGCAAAGGTCTGCTGGTGATTTAGAAGGCCGTGTAACCTGAATTAGTTGATGAATTTTCTATCGATCCTAAACAAGCCAGATTTATCTCTGACACGGTGCTGCTGCTGCTGCTGCTGCTGCTGGGTGGCGGCGCAGCAGCCGGCCAGGCCACTCTCCCACTCCCCGTTATTAGCGATTTAAAAAGACTAGAGAAAAAAAAGAAAAACCTTTAGCAATCACGTCCTTACACACACACACACACACACACACACAAATATATACACACAGGGTGGTGCAGGCGCCACTTCAATTCCCCCCGAGCACTTTCCTTCTGCTGCTTCTTTTTTCTTTCTTTCTTTCTTTCTTTCTTTTTGAAGTTGCAGCCAGACGCGTAACAGGGGCAAGGGGTTCCTTTGCAATAAGGGAGGACTTGTCATACTGTACTCTGTTGCTCGTGTGTGTCCTCCTGCAGGAGCGGAATGTATTTTCAGCTTGTCAGACGCGCTTTGTTATTGTTGTGATTCTCTGCCTGCTTAGGACGGCATGCGTGCCGACATGTGGTGGAGAGATATAGAGGGAGAACCGGGCACGGGAAGGGAGAGAGGGGGGAGACGTATTGTAAGACTGTGAATGCCCACAAACTGAGGCCATATGATGATGCGCGTGCGGGGGCCGTGTACATGCTTAATCCCATTTCCTTATCCGGGCTTCATCCAGGAGGCGCGCCATTGGCCGGCTGCCGTCACGTGGCTTCTTAACTTTGTTCACTTGACAGAAAAGTAGGAGGGTTCAGCGGAACAGGAATAACCGAAGAGTAAAGGGATGAGATATAAATTTTAGTTATATATTTTCCGAGTAGGTGCAATTCCACAAAAAGACTGAAATTAATGGCCATGAGCTCCTATTTGATCAACTCCAACTATGTGGACCCGAAGTTCCCACCGTGCGAGGAATACTCACAGAGCGACTATCTGCCCAGCCACTCTCCGGACTATTACAGCTCCCAGAGGCAGGAGCCTGCTGCCTTTCAGCCGGACTCTCTCTACCACCACCATCAACAACACCACCCACAACACCAGAACCACCACCACCAGCGAGCTGTGCCGCCATACACGCAGTGCCAGCGTCCGGGGCAGCCCGCCTCGGTGGTGATGTCCCCTCGAGGTCACGTCCTCCCCCCGGCCGGGCTGCAGACTACCCCCGTCCCGGAGCTGAGCCACCGCTGCGACTCGGTGACACCCAGCCCGCCTCCGCCTGCGTCTTGCGGCCAAACGCCCCACAACCAAAGCACTTCGTCCCCTACGAGCAGTCGGAAGGACCCCGTAGTCTACCCGTGGATGAAGAAAGTCCATGTAAACATCGGTAAGTGCTGCATGCAAACTTCTTCCTCTCTCTCCCCTCTCTCTCTCTCCCTCGCTGCGCCTTTGTGGCTGCAGTTGCCTGCCATGCAGTCAGCTAGGTGTCCACCGTCAAAATCTACGGCTTCCCCTCCCTGTTTTCTGTTAGAAGTAGAAGAGTAGCCCTTGGGTCAAGATTTACGATCGTCTGTTTGCAGGGCCAATATAATTACACCCTCCATAAATTTTTATTACACCTCTCCGCCGAGGTGCCTTTTGAAGTCCGATCTCGGGCTCGTCTGCTCTAATTCCTCGCCTTATGACAACTCAGACCGAGCCCATAAGTTAGCTTTTATGCTTTGGTAATTTGATTTTAAGTGGTGGGGTTGTATAAACGGTGTACTTTACTCTGTCGAGCCTTCCTTCCCCACTCGTTGTTCCAGGGGAGGGAAAGTTTTATGGCAGCTGAAATATTCATGTTTATGGAGCCGGCCGTAAAACACTAATGTAAAACCGAATAGCTCCAGTCTATTATGGCTTCTCTGTAATGTTCTAATAGACTTGCTGCCTATTGCGTGTTGGGATAACCGGGGCGCGTGTTTGCGGGGCGACAAAATGCCACTTCTGTAAAGTCACCGTAAAGCATTCTCTCCGTCGGACTGTTTACTCGGTAAGAAAACTCTTTGTTTCATTTTTACTTTGCACAGTTTTTAGCAGCCACGTATGATAGGAGAGATCCTCTGCAGCATGTTTGATTGCTGTTGTCCGCTTGTAGGTTTTGGTATCTTGTTCGGCCATTCAGTGCCATTGTATAGCTGCTGCACCCCCCACCACCACCTTTATTCCCAACCAGTTTACGCAAGGCAGACAATGCCCGCATCCTTGCTATGTATGATCATCGAAAGAAAGAGTGGCTTCCTGACTCACCGCTGCTCTTGTTGTTTCAATGTATTTACATGTTGGTAGTCGTGCGTGCGTGCGCAAACGCGTCAAAACAGCACGGTTTTGCAAGTCTTAGGAAATGCGGCCGTGGCCCCGATTTGCTCTGAAATCACAACATTTGGACACCAGCGTCAGGCTGGCTGTGCTGGGAGGATTCACACAGCCGCAGGGCCTGAAATGACACCTGACAACATGTGTTCACTGAAAATGCAAAGTCTCGACCACAAACTGTGGCGTAAAAACAAATCAAATCCGCTGCAACAGCCGCACCTGAAAGCGCAGACAAAAAGATTTGTGATAGGATAAAATGAGATGCTAATCATTAAAGGGTCTGCCAAGGTTACAGCCATTTTCCATTCTATCAGTAGATACAGCCGTGGTGGCCATGGCTTTATTTCTCTCCGTTCCATGTTCATAATGCACACACATATTTATTTTTCCATGTGGACTGATGCTGTTTTCAGTGTTACAGGATACCAATGGACTACTGCGTAGCGTCCTCTTAATGAGATATGAAACAAATACTCTATGTATGTTTAGTGCAAGCTTATATTGTATTTAAAACGCCTGTGTTTTGTAGTAAAATTACAGCATATTTTGTTTGTAATGTAAGCTATTATTATTATTATTATTATTATTATTATCATTATTATTATTATATTGAGGTTGTTGTATTTTTTATTTTTTATTGTGTGGTTAATGTGTTGACTGTTTATTCCCACTGCTGTCCCACAGTGACTTCAAACTACACAGGGGGTGAACCGAAGCGCTCGCGGACGGCCTACACGCGCCAGCAGGTCCTGGAGCTCGAGAAGGAGTTCCATTACAACCGGTACCTGACGCGCAGGCGCAGGGTGGAAATCGCGCACACGCTTTGCCTGTCAGAGCGGCAGATCAAGATCTGGTTCCAGAACCGGAGGATGAAATGGAAGAAGGACCACAAGCTCCCCAACACCAAGGTCCGCTCCGGGACAAACAGCAACACAAACTCCCAGGCTCTAACCGGCTCCCAGACCCGCAGCGGGCCCCTATAGCCCGGTCCTTAAGCTCTTTATGTATATTATTTTTATTTTTTGCCCTCCCTGGTTCCTAAACTGACCGGCAGCCACACGTGTAACAACCGGAGCCTGCACTTTGGACCGGAATAACGCCTTTGCTCTGGAGGGAGGGAGGGATGTCATTGCCGCCCGTTCGGCCCTGATCTGTGCTGATGTTACACACTATAACAGACGTTATGACGTGGGAGGGGTGGACAGGGAGATTTCCCATTCATAAGAATATGAAATGAACAAAAGTAGGCGAAGAAGGAGACTGAACGAACTGAGAAAATGATGCGGCCGCTTCTTTGCTTTTATTTGCTCATTCTCTATCTGCGTCCCTCTCTTCTGCCGTTTATATTTCTGTCTTTTTATACTCCTCTCTCTCTTCCTCTCTATGACAGAGCATAAGGCGGTAGGCTGAGGATAATGTGCCCGCGTGCGTGTTTTTTTTTTTTTTTTTTAGGTGAAGATGGATCCTCGTTTTCATCTTTAATCATGCCAAACTCGGGCCCCATTTGTCATGTTTACTCTGCGGGTACAAAGCAAAGGGGTGAACCGCGGCTCTACCCATTACCCCTCGCCCCCCGCACCCCCACCCCCCCCCCCCCCTCCTGCACCCCTCCCCAAACCCCTACCCCTCACCCCCCCGCCCCACTCACACACGCACGTGTAATAAATGGAACTCTCGGTTCGTCAAGAAAAGTATTCTTACACCCCGCCACACGCGCACACAGACACACACAGACACACACACACACACACACACACACACACACACACACACACCGCCCTTATAGTACTCTCTAAAATCAAATATAACCTCCGGTATGATCCAAAATAGCACCAGGCAGTTTCCTGTCTTGCTGTTATAACTATAACTGTTGTTATTTCTGTTTTGTTTAATGACAAAGTATAGCTTTTTAAATTTTAATTATAGTTATTTTTGAATTCAGTGTTGATTGTAAAATGCTGTTATTGCTGAGAATGACAAGGAGCGTTTATGTGGTCCGTTGATTGTTCATGTTGTGATGTTGTATACAGGGAAACAGAGTGACAGGGTGATTCAAGTGAAATAAAACTAAGGCATTTGTTCCACTACGAACCAAACAGGGTTTATAAAGCTGCCTAGGCAAAGGACACTAATATTCAAACCAAAATCCTGGTACAGCTCAAGAACACATAATAAACGCAGCACTATACAATGTACTACCTATTACCTCAGTTGTACTTATATATATTTTTATTTTTTGGGGTCGTCTTATTTTCTCTTGCTCGTTCAATGAAGTGACAGCTTTTCGAGCTTTTATATTTTTGAAATTGTCTGGCGACTTATTATAATAATAATTATTATTACCTGCAATACAAAAAGCGCTATTCATTTCTTGTATGTGGAAATTTAAAAAAAAAAAAAAGTAATTTAATTATAAGCGATTGTTCTAACCAGGGACACTCAGAAAAATAAGGAGCCTTTTTTTTTGCATGTCTGAATGGTGTTGATTTATTTTTCTTTATCTCCCTCTCTGTCCCTTATTTCTCCGCACATTAAATGCGCGCACACTTCTCCTTTCCCCTCTTTACTTCCCCTCTTCTCTCTTTTCTGTGCCACTTTTTAGATATTTTATTCTGCAAGTGTTTTTTTTTTTTTAATTGATGTTATTTTATTTACATTCCAAAGATTAGTTTCTATGATGATGATGATAGCAATGATGGTATTGTTGAATATGTGTTACCTCCTCCGATATGTAAGTTGCTCCTTTCTCTGCTTATGCCTCCTCAGTGTCGACCTTCCTATTATTTGTAAATAGTTCATAGAAATATAAATAAATGGCTAAAAAAGAATATTTCTCTATCTTCTTATTTCCTCTGTCAAAATTATGAGTTTCTTCTATAATTGTTGGGGCACAGCCTACCATTAAAGACAAAAAGGTTTGAGTTATGTCACATAAAATCGTCCCGTTTGAATTCAAGTTTTTAAGGTTTTAGTATTTTTTCTTTGTTTGTAAAATTTGTAATAAAAATAATCTCCATTTTGCCTCCGCAGCAGCTCTGACAGAGCAAAAACACTTCCTTCTCTATCCTCTCATCGATGTTTAATGGTGAAGGATGTATTTAAAGCATATAAACACACGCTCCCACGTGCACAAGAACACACACGCACACAATAAATAATTTCATTTAATTTCAGTGTTGGTTTTGCCTACAAACTGCACAGAGACCTGTCTTGAGAAATCAGCAGCCTGCAATGATTAATCTGTCCCGGCCATGAGTGATCTTGGTACATTACGTCCTGTAATCTCGTTTTAAATCACAAACCGTCCCCCCGTTTCACTCCCGTTCTCCCGTTAATTTAACGGCTGCTCAGACGCGCTTGCACCGGCCCGACACAGAGTATGAGACCCCCCCTCCCTCCTTCCTCCCTTCCTTCCTCTCTTTTTTTTCCCAGAAAAAAAAAACATTAAATAGTTTCTCGCTTCGTGGTCTTTTAATGCTTTAATGAGTGTAATTTTTGCACAACAGTTTTTTTCCCTCCTATCGGTGTTTTCTGCACCGGTTCTGTGCGCGCATGTGTGTTTTATTTTTTATATATTACAAAAAGGGAGCGGGCCGGCGCCATAGCTCAAACCCTGACAACCAAATAGATAATCAACAAGACGAATGGCTTCTTTTGTAAGGCGCGGCTCCCGTATTAATTTTCATTTTCTTTTCTTAGAGCAGGTATCGAAAAATATAGAGCAAGCGAGGGGGGAGAACGAGAAAATAGCATTCCTCCCGATGAACTTTAAACAAAAAAAGTGTGCCCCCCAAATTGGTCCGCTCGTATTCCTCGGCCCAGAGAAGATTCCCTATTACTTGTTGGTTGATTTCTCCCTGGGCCTCTTGCCACAGAGACTCCCTCTGCCCATTTATCTGTTTTCTTCCTGTTTATGAAAGGCTCCTCCAGCGCAAAAAGCCGCCCTCCTATCAAACTGTACACCTAGATGCGCTCAAACACACACATACACTGCGCCAAAATGGCAAAGCCTTATATATAGGGACTCGCGTATAGGCGAACCTGCATTTTCTAAGTGTTCTGTGTGAAAATGTATTTTGCTCTTTTATTTTTACTATTAGCCCCTCTGCTTCAAAGTGACTTTCAACATGTGCATTAATGCCCAGTTGCTCAGAAGGAGCCATATTTATTTTCTTCTTATATGGCGAATACTATAAGGTTGAATATCCCCTCATCCACATATATAAGGTTACATTTGTGCCCTAATGCTGTCATTTTTTCTTTACACCAATAGTCTCATTTAAGATAGTCTTAACAGACCACCTCCCCAATATCTGCACACATGCACACACACATATGTGCCTCCATAATAACCCCTAAAGCCCGTGAGCGCACGCAGTCCGACTTGAAATAAATGAATTTGCGTGCGGGTTGACACCGCGCACAATAAAATCCACCAAGGAATCCATTCTCTTTTAGCTCCCTTTATCAGCCGGGGCCTTCTGCTGCTTCTGTGAATGGGAGCAGATTTTTTTGTGAGGATGCCCACCCCCCAACACCTTTCAGCCCCCCCCCCCCTCTGAAAAAGTTCACCGCCATTATTTTCTGGACAGGACAGAAGGGGACGGCACCTCAAGAAAAATGCGAGAATTATACAAGAAAAAAAAAATCATTAATCACTTTGTTCTTCTTTAAACACTTCTTCTCCTTCTCCTTCTTCTCTATTGTCATCCGGCAGCCACACACAAGACCCCTTCTGCCAGGAGAGAGAGGGCACGGAACAGAGACAGACAGACAGAGGAGAAGAAAAAGAAGACGCCTTGGAAGACACCCCCTCCCCCCTCCCTCACACGCACACCCTCCTCACACACACACATAAACAGTCATACATACACCTCCCCTTCCCACCCATCAGCAAGCTATTTTTTACACCCCACAAGTATCCCACCATAAGAAAAAAAAACTTTTTTCTTCCTCATTGGAAAGAAGAAAATCCCTCCAAAGAAAGTCCAACAAACCAGTCAGAGATCCCTCACGGCGCAGAAGAAGATGGCACAGAGGTCGCTGAAAGTGGTGGCGTCTAAGGTAAGAGGCCTGGGAACTTCATTTTGTCCCCTTTTCTGTCTTTGGCTCTCTTGTTGCTGTGTGTCTGATGGCTTGGTGGCGTTTTTATGGTTTTATTGCCCCCCTGCGCATTTGGCGAGGTCAGGCGAAGGGGGCATTTATGGCCGCGGGGGCTTTGATTTTAACGCAGGGACTTTTGGAGTTGTGTGTTTATGTTGGAAGGTACGTGCTTGAGAGTGTGTGTGTGTGTTTGCACGAGAGCGTATCCAGCCACAAATGACAAACTTGTGATGTGGTGTTTTCTCCTGAGTTTATGCAACTGTTTCCTTCCCCCTTTGCTGCAGCGGTGTCACTTCTGCATCTGTTTGTCACTCACAAGGCCTGCGTCTCTTGAGCATCTGTTGTTGTGTGTAAATCAAATGTACGTCTTTTACGCACGAGTTTGGGTGGGTCGTTATAAAGAAACGGGTGGGGTTTATTTCAGTTTTTTTTTTATTCAGATGAAGGTGTATTTTAAATTATATGGTACAATTGCAATACAAACTCAATGCATTCGCCTTCACAGACTCATATAACTTCAGGAAAATTCAGAAATGCTCCAGCTAATGTATGCCAGAGGGGCCCACGTGAATAATTCCTGGTTCACCCCGAGCTTATTATGCATTTTGTCTTGGCTGTGTTTCTGTGGTTATAAAGTGTTGCAGTGGCCTATAGCTTTTAATGAGATACGGTTGCATGCATGTGTGTGTGAGTGTGTGTGTCGGCCAGGTGCAAAGAGGCTATGGAGACTGCGGTGGGAATATGAATAATATGGCGCTCAATTGGAGAGAGGGAAGCAGGGGGAGGAGGGAGGGTGAAAAAGAAAAATTAAAAGAACAGGGAGAGCGCTGGTTAATGGATACTCTCTCGGTTGCGCTCCAAAACAATTTACCTCGAAAACAAACGATCTGCGAAGCTTTCCAGATGAACTGCGAACGATCGCCGGTCGCCGTGCGCGCTCAGGCCCCCGGTATCTGCTGAGCCGAGCAGTAGCGGCCTCAGGAAGCGCACTCACTCCTGTTTGACCCCTTCAGAAATCAATCTGCCTGGGATTAAAAATAAAAGGGCGGCGGTTTTGGTGGAGGGGCTCTGGCCTCTCATGGGGATGCAGGCCGTGGCATGATGCGATGCGTGGAGAAGTAAGAGAAACAAATGAGAGAAATATAAGCGGAAGGAAAGGCAGGGAGAGAGGGGGTGTGGAGGAGGATAAAAATCGATGGTCATGCAGGGCAACGGAATGGCCAAGCTGCGGCCACAGAGGGTTCAACCAGGGGACACGTTTTTCTGACCGATGAGGTCCACTGGCTCTGAAGCCAGAGGCTGACCCGTGGTTACCCCCCCCCCCCCCCCCCCCCCCCCCCCCGCACACACACCGCCACCACCCCTACCCCCACTACCCCAGGTCCCCCTTGACCTCGCAAGGCTGCTGGTCCCTCCGCTCTCTCGGACATTCCCAGACCCCCGAAGCCCCCCGGGCCACTTAGTCATAACAGGCCGAGTTCAGGGCACTGTAACCCGGGGGTACGGCAGCCATATCTCAGCTCCCACACACAGACAGACAGACAAGTAAACTAACCACCTGGGCAGGGGTCAGTGACAGGCCACTGCTGACTCTCAGTAAAATGGGGTTGTCTTGATGAGACTGGCTGAGATTAACAAACATAATGAACATTTTATATTTTAACAAGATAATACTAATAGTATTTGCCTGAAGGATACTGTTTTCAAAATGTTGCATCAAAGCAGCTGTCTCAAGTTTTGGTCAATCTGTTATTTAGGAGCAGAGCTTTTCAAATGTGGTGTTCTGTCTCAATCTAAAGCTCTGAGCGCTCTAATACAAGGTGCTGTGAGACATTCTAACTGTATGATTTGGTATGAAAGGGTCAGGCAGGCCAGCAAGACAGGCTGAGACAGAGAGAATGTGCAGCCTGATGCTGGACAGTATTTGGACAGACTGGGACCTTAGTGTAAACAGAGGCTGCCCCTCCTGATTGCCTTGCTGAAAAGCTGCTGAGCTTGTTCCAGAGTTGTTCCAGCCATGTTTGCACGCTGTATTCAGAGGTGAATTCTACACTATGTTTGATCAAATTCGGGACATGACACTCATTTTGACAAGCTGATTCATGGTTGCCAAAAAGCAGAATAAAAAAGAATCGGCAGTTGATAGATTTTCTGTAAAACTGATTGTGAGAAATTCAGTGAGCTGCGGACACTGTTATTTACCGGCTGGTGGCTGCTGGTCATTTTCCAGCCTGGTAATCTGACCTGCAGCTGGGAGGGGTACTCTGTGTGTGTGTGTGTTGGGGATTAATCAAAGGGACAATGGCATATGGGGAAAATGCGTTTGCACCAGATGCAGCTTGGTGTGCAACATATAACAGTGTTACCTATGCGGTCTCTAGCACTTTGCAAGGACCAACTGATGGGTCCATGTTTGTGCTGATTTGTGCAGTGAAGCTCTGCACAGATCCATACAGCTTTGTTTTAGTTTCAGCCAGCATCCAAAGATTCCAGACTGATAATGGAGAAAATCTATAAAGTATACATATATGTAATTTTCAGCCGTAGTGCTTTTCTCCGCAAGCAGGATGTGGTTCAGTGTTGCTTTAGGTCTCTTCAGCCAGACTCATGGCTGTTCTTGGGATCATACCTGTGACTTTTTGTTTACCTGACAATCTTCTTAAACTGCAGTCCCATTATTTCACATATAACTTGCATCATTACTATGCATCTCAAGAACACTCAGCTCGGTGCTGTCACAGTTGTCCTACACTTGTGACCAGGATGTCAAATGGAGAGCTCACCTGTAAAGCATAAAATACTGTAGCAATTTTACCATGAGGGGTCCAACTGTAGAGCATATAGATTATTTCACATTTAATCTTTGCCCATATGGTTTTTAAAATACATCCCCCTAATTTGTTTAGTCCATAAGGGTCTTTAGATCAAAAGAATCAAAAGGGTTTTTCATAAAAAAAAATAATCCAAAATATCACTATTATTTTAACAGGATAAAATGGTTTTGTGTCTGTATGTCAGGTGCCATAATCCTCAAGTGCTGTAACTCTCTCTCTGATATGCTGACAGAGCTAGATCAAATCAATGATTCATAATCGATATATTATCCGAAGCCTAATTTTTAAACAAGTAATAATCATACAGGTTTAAATAACAAATGTGATTGTATTTCCCGATCTTTGCTCAGCAACAGTTTTGTGTGAAAGGAATTAAAGGCCTGCCCCATATAGACACCACTTTTACAGTGTTAAAACATTTCAACACAGCCATGCATAGAGGGAGCTTAAATACATCATAGTATCAGCATCAGTGTTTTATGGTCATCATAATACTAAAAGTCTTAAATAATAAAATAAAAATCCCAATACCATAAATGTATCCAAAGCTTGTTTCGGTTCAGCCAATATTTGGTCAGGCAATTGGAAGCATAGATATCAGAGGGTACACAGGGGACAAATCCCTATGATATTTAGAACATGTCCCCATCATTAATGACAGAGGACTGTTATTTGTGATTAATTTAAAGACATTTCCAGCATAGTTGATGCAGAAAGGACACATATTGGTGGACAGACATTTATCAGAGTGCAGGAAATTGAATGGTTGATGTTAGAACATTCAACCCTCAAAGCTCCCATTTCATATGAGCCTCAAATTAAAAGGAAATTGAAATACTGAGAAATTCACCATGCATTTGGTGCCAACTTTTAGTATTCAACAATTTTCAATACCACTGACATGATTCTTCAAGTACTGAAAAACTGCAGGTTCGATAGCCATCTCCATCCTAACAGTAGATGGAGTAATTATGCATCAAGAATGATTGTGCGTGGGAACCAAACAAACAGCAGGTCTGGTTAAGTCTGGATCCATTAGTTCTTATAGTGTGATGTGGTTGTGTTTCCTGCCCTTGTATCAATTTTATACTTATGTTTGTTTTTCTGGTTGTTGGTTGTATGTGAGGTTAGATGCTTCTTTTAGCCAACATCCTCAAAGGCATGGTGACGGAACACACACATGTTACTGGTTGTTTGTTCAACAAGCCTGTTAAGTGGTAAAGTTAGATTTAATGTGGCATCCTGTGTGGTGTGAAGGTCTGGGTGGGGTTGAATGGGGAATGTTTTCATTAAGTTGTGAGGACACATTTCTGTAAACTGCAGTAAAAACTCATGGCGGCAATGTATCAGAGAAGACGATGGTACAGGCTTCCAAACAGAATAAAAGTAAGACAACTATGTGACAGAAAATGGATTTTGTTTAGAAATGTTGCCTTCAGCTGACATGACATTATAAATATGTGGCATATTTATACCCAGAAAGATGACATTTTAACCCTGGCAGTGTAGACGTTGTATCTGTACTGCTCTTTGTTTTATACAGAAATGCTGTGGATTAGTTTGTGAAGTTTCTCATCATAAAACCTTGAGTGGAGTAAATCTAATTTCTGCCCCGAGCTCATGCAGGTTCATTAAAAAACACGCTTGTTAAATTAAAAGTCCTGCTGCTCTGCTGCTGCATAAATGCCCGCTGAGCTCTTATTTAGTGAAAGTAGACTCTTCTTTTTATCCTTTAAGTCTGATTGTGCCCCTTGTGTTGATACCTGTTGTTTTTTCTGCAGCTTTGTCACTTGTCCTGATGCTTCTCTCCATCTTAAAGGAGATTTCTTTCTGTAATCTCAGTGGGATTAGCAGTTAAATAACTGTGAAGCAAGAAGGAATCAGGCGTGCAGATGTGACCAGTGCTTTTCTGCTTTGCACTCTGCTGTCACTGAGATGTTTGAAGGCTTTGGACCAGCTGATGGAGCTGATGTTTCAACAGCAGCTTTGCACAGGAAGCTGTAGGCTCTCAGGGTTCACAACACATTCGCGCACGCTGTGCCACGCACGTTCACAGTCACCAAATGTCTCCGCTGTGTGTGTGTGTTTGTGAGCGTGCACGCGCTCACATGGCTCAACGATCACCCCAGGCTGGCACACAAACATTCGAGCAAGCACCAACTTCTCTCTCTGACCTGGGGAGTCTCGCGGTGGTTTACTAATTGCCAGACAAATCGCCCGCGCGTTTTTCCCCTCTCTCCTTGCGCTCGTTGCAGCCGCGTTGCCCGAGAAATTTATTATTCTGGAGAGCGCGAGGAGAAGGGAGGTCACGGTGCAGGCGCGCGGGCTGCAGGAGGAGGTCGTCACGAGAGATATATGGCTGCCAGGCTTTTACTACTGCACCGGCTGTGTGTGTATGTGTGTGTAAATGTGTGCGAGAGAGGGAGAGCGTGCGAGCCATTTAAAAGTAGACGTGTATTAAGCATTAAAAAGAGAGAGCCAAATAATGGTTGCCAAGTTGCAACACGCGCATACACAATTTCTTTTTATAGGCCAGGCTGCTGGAGCATTATGCTGAGGCTGTGTGGCTGTGTTTAGAGTGTAGCGTGAGTCAATAGGTATTACAAATGATTAACTAATTACTAACGGGAATAAATATAATTAAATCAGCATCCTCAAGTAAGGAATAATTTGAAAAATTGAAAGTGTAACTCTCATGGTGTGTATAGCATTGATACATCATTAGGTAGGGATGAAGCAGAGCCTGGTGGACTCCAGGACTTCCATCTTCCTAGAAAGAGGGGAAACATGATTTTTTTTTTCTGTCATAATAGCAGAATGAAGTGCTTGAAACGAACAGAGCTATTTCTTATCATTGTTTTGTTTTTCTTTGTTTTACATCAAATCTGCAATTGAATCACAACCTGACAACACAAAGGATGTGTGTATCAAATGCTTCTAAGATACTATCACTGATTCAATAATCAATATATGATAATGGTTATTATTGTGTAAGTCTTTGATTTAGTTTCCCTCGTTATAAAGTGCTCCTGTTGTTTGGCAGGGTTACTATCAGTGAATGGAGACAAGCCAGCCTACAGTGTGATGACTCTACCATTGTGTGTTACAGCAGCGCTCATATCCCTTAGATGTGAGTGATAAATAGGCTTGTGTGGCCTGTATGACTAATGGCGGAGCATTAGGCCCGTGCAAGCGTATTGATACTTAAGTATTAAACAAACCCTTTACCTTTTACTTATCAATATCCTAATGGCAGAGACGCGCTGACTGCTTGTATATTACATATAACAGCATCCCGGATATCTGGAACCACGTTGTGATGCAGGTAAATTCAGCATCTCACATTTGTCCACACTTCATTGTGATTGTGTGGCAGGAAACTGGAGCAACAAGGAAAAAAAATCCACTTGCAATAGCAGAATTAACTGTGGACTGTGATTTTGCTTTTTTATTCCCTCGTGATCATTTCGATTTATGATAAGCTTTCATTGCAAACCTTCACTTAAGGCGGAAAAGGGAGATGCAAAATTCACTTCAGTTAGTGTGCAACGTTGCTATTATCTGTTATGCTCATCCTGTCATGTATTCATCATTGCTTACATGTAAAATAGATATATCTACAGGCGTTAAATGCGGAGAGGTGTAGCCACCATTGCTTTATAGCAGCATTAAAGATCCCATGCCAATTAACTCTGCAGTTTCTATCATCGGTAATCTAGAAGTGCATATTAAGCCAAAAGCATGTGGCTCACATGTGTTGGGATGTTCTGTTGTTTTACTGTTGGCTGTAAAGTGACAGAGAAAATCTCTCCGTCCAAACACCAACATGAGAGGAGTCATTCTGAGTGTAAAACATATAATTGATCTGTACTGTAACTCAGCAGGCTCTCTCCCAGGCTTTATGGCGTTAACAATGGTGAGACAGTGAACATGTTCCAAAGCCATTGATCCTGTCATGTCTGACAACAAAACAGCCACAGCTGCCTATTAAAATGCAATATTTTGTTTTCAAAGTACAGACGGACGGCTTGCAGATAGGATTCCAATATCAATTATGGATCCTGTTTCCTCCACAATAAAATAAATAAATAAATAAATAAATAAATAAATAAATAAATAAATAAATAAATAAATAAAAACAGAAATAGGCGCTTACAAATGCATTAAAATGTTTAATCACTCAGTTTTGGTTATTGGCTTTTTTTTCAATTAACATTTGAATAAATAAAACAGAGAAATAATAAGGAGATGGGTTATGGGATTTTACCAACCGAGCCATGAGGCTCGTGAGACCGGCTCGGGGATGTCTCTGGTGCAGTCCCATAACTGGGGGGAAGACCTCACGTCTCGAGCAGGAGAATATATTTCAAAAAACGGTTGTGCGCGTGCTGCCGTTTCGAGACAGATTTACGAGCCGCAGTAAAAGGCGAGATGTCGGGGCTCGGTAAATCAATCTCTCTCTCTCTCTCTCTCTCTCTCTGCCTTACTGTCTCAGTCTTACTTGCTCTGTGTCTCATCGGTCCAGCCTTCATAAAAATAATAACAACAACAACAACAACAATGATAATAATAATAATAATAATAATAATAATAATAATAATAATAATAGCTATCGCGTCTCTTACGATCTAATGTGCAACCACGTCTAATCACGTTTTGGACAGTTTAATTTTACGGCCATTCAGCACCTTAACAAAGAGACATTTTCAGTCTCTCGCCTTTTAAACCAAGGAGAGAAACTCAAAGCCTTGTTAATCATTAACGAGGAGGAAGAATCTACCTGTCTTAATCCATCACGGACCAAGAGACCCCCAAGATCTCAAAGACCTCCAACATCACTTCAGTTATTGCCTTCTACTATTATTCTATGTCGAACTAATACAAATACAAATAACTGCTTTAATAAAATGTAGGCTATGGTTTTATGCTGGTTTGAATCATGCATTTGTTTTGCCATTTGCAAATTTGTTGCTTTTAATGTTCTATAATCCGCGGGGCTTAATGCCTATCGTTTAAAAAGATTGATTCCTTTTTTTAAAAAAATAAAAATAGCCCAGTCCATCATCTCACAAAGACTTCCCTTTGTGTTTTCTCATGTCACATGCATGGCGCTAGTCTAGCATCACTAACTGGATGCTTGCTATGGTTAGGGCTACACCGTTAAAGCCCTGCAGTTCAAAGTATCTCCTTCTGGTTGACTCTCCAACCCCCTCACTCATCATAATTCGGATGTTTAGGCTATTGAAATGGTTTTGTGTGCGTAATAGCTTTGCATGCGGCTGTGCCAAGTTTACAGAGCTGATTCGTATTGCTGTTGTCAGGCCGGCCCAGGTCTCTGCTGCTACTTATCTTAGCTGTTGTTTCACACTGTGATTGCTATAATTTATGGCCGTCATTACAGACGCCATCATCACCACCGCAAATGTTTGATTTCAATCTTGTTGAGGGTAAAAATCTCAGGCAGCGCTCGGAATACAACTTTAAAGGAGCGCGTCTTTTTTTTTTTTTTTTTTTTTTTTAGTGCATCAGAAAGGAGTAATAAATAAATGACCACCCAACTGTTTCTCTAGTAATAGCTTTAGAACTGCATTTATTTCCTTCTTGCTAATTATTTTCATGCCTTTGTCATGTTGTAGATTATATTTTTAGAAACTGGCCAATTGTTTTTGTTGTCACAAGTAGTTCTGGCTAATTGCGTTTGATATTACACGTTTTATTTGCCACTTTTTCTCTGGCCTCCCAGTTGTTTCAGCTGAATAAAATGTAAAACAGAATGGCTTTAAATGTAATGGACACTCCTGTGAAGACAGCAGCACTTGACTTTGTAAAGCTATGCTTTTTATTTTTAGCATCCAGCTACCTGGAGGATGGAGCTGAAGGATACGGTGCTTTTGGAGCTCTGTGAGGAGACGCAGCGTGTCTTGGGGCTGCTGCGGCCCATTGTTTGACCTTGGAGTGTTTCTTGTTGGCTCCTCAGCAGCGAGGTTAGCCCCGTTAGCCTCCCGGCCTCAACATTTTTTTTTCTTATAAGAGTCCCGCTTTCCATTGTTCTGCTGGAGGCGGCTCGAGCTCTGGAACCGGGAGACAGAGCGCCGAAAGGATCCCAACGGTCTATTGTTGCTGCCCTGCACGGCCTCGCGACGGGGGGTTTGTCTCTCCGTTGTTTCTTCGTCTCTCCCTCACACTCTCTCCTTCTTCTGTCCCCCTGCTTAGCATCTCTCTCTCTCTTTGTCTCCTTCTCCTTTTTTTTGTAGTTGCTCTCCTCTCGGCTCGGCTCCGCGTGCTACCTGTCCGTTACTCTCTCTATTAAATAAATGTCTCCTTCTAAATGAATCACAGCGCGCTGTATGGCCACCCCTCGAGGAAAACTTGTTAATGGGATAAAAGAAGGTGCGCGTTTGGAGAATTTAGTCCACAATAATAATAATAATAATAACAATTCAGATTTATGTGATCAGGCAAAGCTTGGCCTCGTGTGTTTATTTAGGAATGTGTCGTTTTCTCGTAGATTTCCAGCCTCCCCACTCTCACATTTCGATGCGCAACATGAATTTGTAATTATTAAACAAACAGTTGGGCATGATTTGTTTCCACTGACACAGTTGGCTTTCTTTGCTGTTAAATATTTAGGGATGCGTTAACGTGACACCAAACAGGAGAAATAAACTCTGCTATGATGCACAGTCGTCAGATAAAATATGTTCGGGCTGCATGGAATATTTCCAACTGCTGAAAACAGATACATTGAAATATAAGACAGGACAATATAAGGAATTCCCCTTGTTCTGCCGACTAACGGCGAGGCGAGAAAGAGATGACAGTGAGGAATAACGAAGAAAGAGTCTGAGGCGTGCAGTCATTTTTTAAAACGAACATAGTCGGTGACAATCATCTTTTATCGGTCTCTCTGTGCGTCTGTCACAGGCCTAACCCTGCTTTACCTTACAGTTTATAGCACACACACATTAACACTCAGTGCCTCCCACTGGAAAGGCTGAAAGGTGAACAGAACTGGTTTATGTTCATTTTTATTATTATTATTTTAAACTCGGAGTCTTGCACTCCTGTATGCATGCACTGGTCCGGATGGGTCCCACGAACAGAGAGGCTCACGGATACCCCCCGTCATCCCCCACCCACACCCCCGCCCCGACCAGCACGTCACGTGATTCATTAAATAATTAATGCAGAGGTTGCAGAATAGATATGTATTCGTCAGGAATATAACGGTAAGACATGGTGCTGCTCCAGTGTGTGTGTGTCTGACGTCGAAAATTCAACTGTCCTTTCAAAAAAAAAAAAAAAAAAATACAAGCCCCCCCTATAGCAGCGGAGAGAGGGGGAGAGAGAGAGGGAAAAAAGGGAGAGAGAGAGAGAGAGGGGGGAGAAGAGGAGACACTGAGAAACGCCAACAGAGAGAGAGAGAGGAAGAGAAAAGAGAGAAGGAGGCTGCAATAAAACAAATTTGGACGGGCGTGCGTCTTGCGGGTCGTTGTGGACACCGTGAGTATTGCGGAAGGAAGGGGACTGCATGGGGGGAAACCACACTTCTTCTTCTTCTTCCTCATCTTCTACGCCGCTGCGCCGCCTTCGCCCGCATCCCTCTCAGTGAATCATAGGCTATTTTAACATCGTGGTAAATATACACCCCAAAAAATACCCATCTTTCGCCGTGTTTTCTCATCGTGCATGTTGCTGTCGTGTTGTTTACACATCACCCCCCACCCATCATCATCAGCCATTGTTTATAGGTTGAAGCGGTGCAGCAAGGCAGCCTGCAAAACCGGAGAGAGAGAGAGAGAGATGGGGAGGGAGAGAGGGAGCATTGCAATGTGAGCCGATGGCTGTTTATATTTTAAGAAGCACTTGGATATTCTTCTCCATCTTTCTCCCATCACCTCCTGTCTGCCTCTACATCTCTCTCTATCTGCCTGACTCTCTGTCCATCCCTCTCTCTCCCTCTCTCCCCTCTCTCTCCCTCTCCCTCTCTCTTCTTTTTTCCCAGCCAGCTACTTCTCTTGATTTATAGTGAGGCAGGGTGTCAGCGTGCGGCCGGGGCTGCCATTGTGTGTTTGTGAGGGAGTGCTGTTGTTTATGGTACTGCCCGCGATAAATCATGTTTTCCCCTCCGCTGTGGGGAAGACGGTGAGGGAAAAAATGACGGTCGATGGACCGATGATACACCGGAACGAGGAAGAAGAAGGAGAGGAGGAAGAGATCTCTGCCACGGCCGCCACGCGCTCCTCTCTCGGTTCTCCTCCTCTTTCTGTTCCAGCTCTGTTTTCACTGCCTTGCTCTCTTTCTCCTCCTCTACATATGCCTGCTTTTTCTTTAACACACACCCTTCTGTTTTTTTACACTACGGGTGTTTTCTTTTTTCCTGCACAGCGGCTGGCTGTAGCTCCAGGTCGTGAATTACTGCGGCGACCAATTAACGGGAGATTTGTTTAAATTTGGCACACCGGGCACGCCTCGGCCGCCATGAAATCTCATAAAAAAGGACCTGCCGGCCAGGAAAATCTCATCCATCTCGCCAAGAGGTGTGAGTGAATCTGAGTAGCTCAGCCAGGGGAGCCAAGCTGAAGATCTAAATGACGCCGGTTCGAGTTCATGGCTCCTCAAGCACAATTAGCCTAGGCCCTGGTTTAAAGTGAAATACAATCATTAAAATGCTTTCTGCACTGACAGAGGCTATCCAGGGAGAACCAACCTGGCTTTGGAATTTATATCGACTTTATTTATGTTTCTAAAACTACCCCTTTAAGATAGTCCACGACATAATACATCTGCTGCTGGTAATTGTATTTAGAGGAGCCCCGAGGTGTCTTCATGGTGTCCAGACTGTACACTGACTCTCAGCTCATTTTTTAGAAGTTGTCTCCTTCTCTCCTCATGCATTTTTTTCAGTGTGTTTTCTTTGGATGCCTGCTGGAATGGAGCTGGGCGCCATTATTCATGTCAGCACTCAGTGTCTCTGCCTTTGCTCAAACCCTTCACCGTGAATCAGACCTTCTTCTTCTCTTTAAATGTGGCGAGGAAAATAAGATGCAGGACTAGAGGATTTTTTTCAGACTTTATTCATTTTTGCTCCATATTTATATTCACATACATTTCATATTTCACATCAAATTCTGTTTCTTTTCTTCCCATGGCTGTGGAAAACCAAACGCAATGACTCAATGAGACATTGTGAATTGGTCGTGGTACCATTCTTAGCCCTTCCCATTGCGAGTAGCAAGTGGGGTAGGGGTGAGGAGGGGTGGGATGGAGTAACGTAATTTTCATCGGCTAACCTCATAACTCACTATAGTAGGTGATGCTTGTGTGGTGTTGTTTTGGTGTGAAGCAAGCTAGTAATATATGCAAAGTGCAATAAGTACAGTGGACAGTCTATAATAATACATAATACATAATTTTATTACATGCATATGACATTAGCTTGCAGGAGCATTTCATTGACATTGTAATAATAATCATAAATAATCATAATTATTAATATGTATTACAGAGAGCTTAACAAATGTAGTGCTGCATCTCATGCAGGTTGGGATGGATGGATGGATGGATGGATGGATGGATGGATGGATGTGCACCCGGAATCACTTTACAATTACATTTCAAAGGCTGAACTCTTCCGCATCCTCTCCTCCCCTCCTCTGTGTCTGTCTCCCTGCTCGGCCATCACTACCAGTGTAAACCTTAGTGTAACCAAATTAGAGCGTCTCCGCGGCTTCCCATCACACAATAATAGCAGTAGCAGCAAGAGGCAGCGTTTTTCAAAATGTGTATTCCTGCTGTCCGCCGCCGTGTCAAAAACAATATCCAGCCTCATTTCTAAGGACGGAAAGAGAGAGAGAGAAAGAGAGAGGGAGTTGGGATGGGGGGGGGTACATTATTTCTTTCCTCCTTTTTTTCATATATATTTAAATATTTTTGCCTGGTATCTCGACCTCATATCTGATTCGGGTGACAGGGAGGCGTTGAAAATAGATTTCCAAACGCCAGTCAAACACACAGGTTGGCCCTGCATAGAGGGACAAGTTAAGAGGGACGCACGCTTGACGTTAAAAATTAGCCCAAAGCACAAGTTCCTGACACTGCTGCTTTTAAACGCTCCTAAGTCACACAGCGGAGGGAAGGCGACAGCAGAAGCGGCTGGTTTATCTTATCTTATCCCAGGCATGTGTCCACTGTTAAGTGTGTTTTGTCTGGCAAGATATAGTTCCACATCAAACCCAGCTGAAATAGTTCAAATATTTGAAACGGTGTTGAAAAATGATATAACTCCCTGTCTGACATCCATTATAGCTGCTGCTGCTGCTGCTATCCAAGCTGCAGGAGGGGGGATTTCAACTCCTGTGAGGCCTCCCTGCATTCGCAACTCTCTGGCCAAACACAATTCTGCATACGCTGCTGCTGTACTATTCTTCATAATCCACATGTGGAAAAATGCGTTATTGTTACATCACTGTGATAAACACAGATAATAGATGGAGTTAATGTGTCACTGCGCTGTGCTTCCGTGGTTTACTGCGACGCTACAGACATTTGAGGCTAGAATTAATGTTTACACCGAAACCTGCTGCAGGACAATGGCAGCATTCTGAGCTCACTGTGACACCAGGAGAATAAAGGAGGCAGCTGAAGATGTTACTAGCCTATAATAAGACGGGTAGCTTGTTTTGTGTATGATGAGACATTTTATTTTCTCAGCTGTGTGATTGTGGCATTTTGTTGAAGCTGGAGCGGAATCGTTAAATGGAGGGGACTCGTGTGAACCTTTCCACGAGTGGCTATTTTAAGAATAATGGTGCATTTTCGTTAGATGAATGCCTTATTGTTGTTTTATCTCATCTTTATTTCTTGTGGCTTTGAAGGCGCTCTACATTTAAACGTAACG
Source organism: Epinephelus lanceolatus (assembly GCF_041903045.1). Lineage (NCBI taxonomy): Eukaryota > Metazoa > Chordata > Actinopteri > Perciformes > Serranidae > Epinephelus > Epinephelus lanceolatus. The sequence continues at coordinate 7,615,930 of NC_135751.1, forward strand.
TTTTACGCATGAAAAAATATGTAAATAGTAAAGTGTGTGTGTGTGTGTGTGTGTGTGTGTGTGTGTGTGTGTGTGTGTTTCTGAGATAGTGGCACAGACACTCTTTATCCCAGATGCATGGTTGCTGCTGGTGTACCCGGTCAGTATCAGCTCAGGGGAAAGCTTGTTTTAAAGCGCTGTTTAGTGGAAGAACACTGAGCGGTGACTCTGCTCGGTCTTGCGGTGATTTACTGTTTACGGAGGCCGAAACAGTAAAGAAATGAAGATGATACACGCATATCTGTTTTTATCCACCGTGATCGAAGCATCCTTTTATTATATTTGGTCAAAGACAAGGTCGAAGCAGACCCACGCGTCTCAGAGACACGCATGGAAGCAAGCGAACGAGGATTCACACAAGGCGCATCTTCCCACTCACTGCTGGGACTGGCAGCCATATTGTCTTCTTCCCTGTTCTTTCCCACGCAAAAATGTCTAAATGCGCAGAATGAACATTCCAGTATATGGGTAATTTGGGAAGATATCTTTGACTAAAAAAACAAAAAAAGTCTGGCAAACTCTTTTAGTAAGCTATTGTAAAATTCCATCTATCCATAAGACGGAGCCTTATTTTATGTGACCGCTTCAAACGTCGCCCAGTTTTAAATCTTGCCTTTCAGAAAACATGAGATAAAATCACATTGATAGCCACATTTTTCTAACACAAGTTAGGCTGCACCATAAAGAGAAAATGAGCAAAAACAGCGCATAAATGCACAAATAATCACGCATGTAAATCCGTGTTGACCTATAGGCCTAATTTACGGAGACAAGGTCAAAGTACGCTATGTAAAATACATTCAAATATTATATTCTAATGCATATCAAATATTGTGGTTTTGTGCCCTCCCTCTGTAAACATCCCTGTTCATCTTGCAGTCATGCAAAAGAAAAACGAAAACAAAAAATAAAACAAGCCTTTAAACAGTGAGAAGTTCAAATAAATCCACCGCTAGATATTTGCGGCACTGGAAATATATATTCCTTATCCATAAGGCTGGTTTTGCTCGATTCTCCTCTCAGCTATAAAACGCTGCGGGTTAATTTAGCTTTAAGGTTTTTACACATATAATAGTTGCTTGCAGAAAAAGCCAGTTTCATTTCTCGCTTAATTGGAGTGAAAAGGCAAAAAGCATGGGAGCTACGAAAGCAGTCCGCTTTAAAAATGAACAGTGATTCTTCGAAAACAGTCCAACATAAATCAGAGCAGCGCGCGGCCTCATAAATCTGCAGCCGCTGGACGTTAACGAGCCAAAGATTTAAGTGTGGGGAAAATAATGTTAACAAAACACGTTAACGTGTGTTTAAATCAAAGCTAACAAGGGAGATATTTTAGGAACTTGATTCCATTATTTATTATGATACATTTTCCCCAACGTAACACTATTAGATCAATAATATTGTAATAATAATTATTAATATTTTTTAAGCTATAGCCTAAATTGCCTTATCTCATAGAGGCTGCAGATATCCAGTGTCGTGCTCCATGCGCAGGGTACTTCCGGGGCTCTTCCTCGCGCAGAGATGATTACCCGTTCGGAAATAAATCAATAACAAGCCTCGTGCTAATTTATAATCGGCTGCGCGAGGGCAGTGATTCAAAGCGCGTGAAAAATGAGCAGTTTCAACCGTATCCAGAGCCCGCGAGCTGCGTTTTTTCCCCCTTTACACCGGACCGGAGAGCAGCATGCACTAAAGCGATAAGAGACACCGAGCTGCTGAGCCGGAAATGTTTCCACGAGGAAGGGGCCGTGCACGAGCCTTTTCCCCTCTCCGTTCTCTTGCTTTTATCATGGCGGGTACAAACTAAAAATAACGGTTTTGCCTTCGTGTAATTGAACTTCTTTCTCTCTCTCTCTCTCTCTCTCTCTCTCTCTCTCTCTCTCTTTCTTCGTCCTCTTCCTCGCTTTGTCTCTCTCACTCTCTCATTGTGTGTGTCTGTGTGTGTAAGTGGGGCAGTGAAGGCATGTCTATACGCGTGGGCAGATAACAGAAATACACACAGAGAGGGGGAGAGGCAGAGCGATAGAGAGGAAGAGAAAGAGAGAGAGCAAAGCCAAGATCATCTGTTTGGGATTAATTTAAGGTCTAAATTTTGCCCGTGAATAACGGCCAGAAAAAAACTTCACCAACAAATTATTAACAACCCATGAACATGTCCAGAGGGTCTAAAGATGACCCATGACTCTATCTCTGTGAAAGGCTCAAGGGATGGATTTGGCTACTTTAGTTATTTCAGTGGAAGCCGCGCATCATATCCAAAATAGAAAGTCTTATTTTCCCAACACTGTGCCTCCTGACAATGTGTATGGGACAAAGTGCCAAACATTAACAGCCGCCGTGACATCTGTATGGTTTTTGGTCATCATGTGGGTTCACAGCAAATGATTTTGGTTACAGAATTGGTGAGGTCGATCTCATTCATTCAGCAGAAATTCATAATTCATATGAAACTGAAACATATTTGGTTAAGATTGCATTCATTTAGATGAAAGTAGAGTTTTTACCATTTTTTTTCTGAGCCCAAATCGGACAGGCCTACAGCATGTATTCTACCGAAAATGTGAACATGCTAAACACGGCGGAAACAGTTCCCTGAGTGGACGCGCAGGTCAAATCACAGCGGAATGTCTGCTCTCTCAACCTCCTTCTCCCTCTTCCTCTCCTCTGATCGTTCCCAGTTTGACGCCATGTAATAACCAACATCTGGCCCTCGCACAGGCAGGATGGACAGGCAGGTCACGCTGAACCTCGCTAACCCCCTGGCGCACCTCAACCAGACTTCCCTATTGGACAGGAACAAGAACCAGAACCCCCTCTGCACCCTCCCCCCTCACCGACTCTTCAGGTTCTTGCGGCCTGTCTAGCTGTCAGTCCAAAGCCCGGTTCAGGAGCACCTCATGGTGTCAATCCGCTTTTTTTTAACCCCGCACCAGCAGAACGACCAAACAAGCCAGAGGTCCGAGCAGGGAGAAACACTGACGGAGAGGTGGAGAGAGAGTGAGGGAGGGAAGTTCCGCAGATTACTATTGAAGCAGTTAAAATGCGTATGAAGGGGACGTTTGGCTATTTGAGAGACAAATCTAGAATTTGGTCCGGAAGGGTGACAGGTCAGCAAGGAGGGCTCACGGCTACTAGGTAGCAAAGCACTGTACCCCAACGTTCTCCCGTGCCGGTGGATAAGGCTTCAGGAAAAGAAAAGCGCGAGCCCTGACCGTGGTGCTGGCCAGGCACGCACCGGCGTGCTATACGGGGAATTTTGCAGCACAGGCAGAGGGTGGGGGGGTTGAGCGCGCGCACGCGGTGTGTTTTTTAGGGTAAAGTAGCACCGCGAGCCCCAGACCGAGCAGTCCCCGACAGCTTGTGTGCTGTAGGTAGGCTTTGATTGTTGGAGATTTATGGCGGAGCCGATTCAAGATTTATGGCTTTTCCCAAACTGGGCACGCAAACGCTTGGCGTCTCTTTTACACGGTGCTATAGAGGCGTTCTAATGGATACACCAGTACTATAACAGCAAGCAACAGTGTGGGTTAAACGCTGGGTTGAACTCGTATAAATGCTGTTTAGTACCATTTTTTGGGACTAGAATACACGTTAGAAAAAGAGGCCAGACTGTTGGACCGCCCGTAATTACGCACAGTGAAAAGTACGTCCAAGGATTTCCAGCAAGGATTTTCGGGTCTCCCTTACTCCATCCGGTGTCTCCGTCCGTGTCCAAAACAGGCTGCATCCAGGGGAAAGCATAACAGGAAGAGATCCAGGAGGAGAGACACACCGAGAGAGAGCAGGTAAGGTCTGCCGGGATGCTTCTCGCTCAGTGTCCCGGTGTGTGTTCCTGAGGCGTCCCCATCCCACGCGCTCCGCCGCTCGACATGTCATTAATTATCTGTTGTGTGACCGTGGTCTCTCTCCCGAACTCGCAGAGGCATCCGCGGGGTGTGCCCGCGTGCAGGCTCTATTAGTAGCCAAAAGCTTCTTTTTTTGTGTGTGTGTGTGTGTGTGTGTGTGTGTGTGTGTGAGTGTGAAGGCAGCTGAAGACAGATGCCCCAGAATAGGTAACAGAAAAGGGCGCCTCGCCATGCTCCCTCTCTATCTCACTCGTCATTTAAAAAGAAGTTACTTGCAGCGTGCAGTGCAGTTTGGACAGAGAGGTGTGTGTCTGGTGAGTGCGTGTGCGCGTGTCACAGTGAGAATGAGTTGTAGTGAATAGGAACCTGACGGCTAGGTGTAAAGAGAGAAGATGCATGTTAGCAACGCTGTGATTTATGATAGTGTGAAAAGACTGCCAACCCAACACAAAACAAATCCACAAATGGTCCTATGAAAACAGATTTTTGTGTCTCTAACCAGATCTGAGCAGAAACAGGCAAAGTGATTATAAATAAATGTATGATAACAAGTGCAACTATTTCATCTTGAATAATTACAAACTGAAGTTCATTCCATAGTGACCCTAATCTACCCTTATTCTGACTAATGTGTTGGTTAAACCAGCCAGATGTGGCATTGGGTCCATTTATTCGGAGAGGGATATGAAAACAATACAAACAAAATAGGAATATAATCAAATAAAAATAAACACAATGATTTTCCAGCTTACTTAAAACCCTATGGGGTCTAGGGGGTAACTGGCCGTTTTTGACTACTTTTCATTTTACCTTTAAATTTCACCTTAAAAAACTGTTTACCTTGCCTTGTTCGTTATCATTCTTTTCAGCACAACCTCACCTGTATGACTTTACAGATATTTTTTTTTCATTTTGACATACTGTATTAACACACTGGACCTAAAATCACACAAAAAACATAAAATCCGAGTAGGAAAAAGTTTGATTTTTTACTGTGAAAACCACAGACATGTCTAACAAATTTGTTACACATTTGTGTAACTTAGCATAAAAATATAAATTGTAAACTTCAAAAACATATGTCCTAATTTAGCAAACAACAACGTTATATATAACTATTTACATTAAAATGCAAGCAATGCCTCAGGCGTTTTGTGAACAACTATTTACAAAACAATCAGATGCCACCCAAATTATTTGTCAAGCAGTCCATAGTATAGGTTGGCAGTTGGAAAAGCATCAGAGGCGCTCTGGTAAAATCCTTCATTAATAAATGGATGATTATGGATGGATGTTTCACTTAAACAGTCATCACTAAGTAAGCTGGACAGCAATCCTTTTTTAATTCTTATTTGACTACTTGCCCTATCCTTAAGTAGCACCAGATTATTTTTTCCCCTCAGGAATATAATGAAATTATGCACGGGTTGAATGGAGGTATACATACAAACTATACAAACAATATATGCACAGAAAATATAGTTTTACCAGGTCTTAATTCTCTTGATTAATTTGTTAATAGGACAGGATTTCAGGATTCAAAACAACTTAATTCATTTGGTTAGTCAGTGTGACAATTATGGGACATTCTTTAAGCTACCACCTCCAGCTTAAATGTTTATAAAGCCTGCTTTGATTTTCAATGTAAAATTCAATTCAAAATCATAGACATAGATCTTGTTTGGGACACAGGGGACATGCCCCCCTCAGTATTTAGGTCATGGGCATTTTGACACCCAAATAAAACCATGAAAGGAGCAGAGTACTTATATTTGGACAAAATTTAAGGCATTAACACCATAAACCAATGCAGAGAAGGCACAGATTGATGTAAAACGTATCAGAATGCAGAACATTAAGTGTTTGATGTTTACATTTTTCTGGCAAAAGATGCCCCCCAAACAAATCCTACACCCTTGCTTAAAACATTTTTTTAAACTGCTAGAAATAGGTAGAAACTTTAACTTTACCAGTGGTTCTCAACATGGGGATGGGGAAATTCATGATAAATCTAAAGGGTCACAACAAGACAGAGGGATGACAAAGAACAACAATGCATATTTTTCTAATGCAAAATTAGTTTTATTTGTTTTTTGTTTTTTTTGTTTTTTTGTTTTTGTGAAGCACTGGATAATTCCATGACTTCAGGGCTTCTAAATATCATTCAAATGAAATAATTTGATCAGGGGATATTGCTCTTTGGACTGTTTGCAGATCATCTCTAAACTACACTAAAGCCATAATGGCCTGACGCATGTGACATGGAATAACAAGAAGATATGCCTGATTTTTAACTGAAAAGATTGGGAAAAACTGCTCTATGTCATATCAAGTAATGGCTGGACAGCTCCTAAGCTTTCTTGACCTTGGTGGTTTTTGCTCACTTCCGGACATAGGGACTTTAAAGTCACAAAAACCCACAGCAACTTCAACACAGCTGTGATTTAATTGATTTTTTCATACATCACTGACAAAGTATGGGCAAAACAGCGATCAAAGTAAAATAGTGGGGGCAAGCACGCCTAACACTGTCGCAGTGTATAAAGGCTGACAGGTCTGGCTGAGATCCATACAGCCGCTTTCTCCTGCTGTAACAGGCTTAATAGCAGGCCTATCTGCTGCTGGGCCAAGTGGCCTGATTATATTACAATCACTGGCTTCTTTTTCTGATCCATGTGTCATAAGAGGAGCATGTTGTTAGGAAATGGATACAGGCCTGTTGTACTGGTGCAGGTTGTTCAACACTCAGCGTAATGAGGCCCCAAAGCTATATAATAACAACTTAGGAAAATCCATTTTTAAGACAATGCCAAACCACAAATTACTACAGATACGTATCGCTGAGTGCTGGAGTTCCTGGATGGACTGAGACGCCATTGAAGGACGTGATCTTGTTTAACCAACAGGCAGCCACAGTGGCTGTATGTCTTGAAATCCAACATCCAGCTTTGGTCACAAATCTTGATATACAGTGACAAAACCCTTGAAAAAGATGCTCAGTCATTGGACAAAGTGACTTCCAGAGGATAAACCAAACCTACAACCATCCTGCTAGAACCCCAACGCTTGTGGAACTGTGCATTGGGCAGTGGTGTACACAGCGGGAGCAGTGGTGTAGTAGAGGGTATACGCAGCTAAACTGGGTATAGCCACCTCTTTTTCTGGCCATTTACAGTATACTCACCAGCCAAAAATCCACTGGAATATCTAGGAGAGCACACCCATTTCCTTGTCTGTGACCTACCCATCTACTGAGTGGTACAATCACTACACATCATACACTCAAACTAGGTTTAAGCAGTATATTGATATTATATCAATATTGTGAGACTAGATTTGGCCTTAGATTTTGTATGTCCAAATACTGAATGTGTTGTCTTCTCCTTGTTTTAAGGGCTGCATTACAGTAAAGTGCTGTAATATCCTGAACCTCCCAGACTGTTCTAGCTGTTCTATTATTTGCCTTTACCCATTTCGTCATCATATCCACATTGCTGATGATTAATTATTTCAAAAAATCTCATTGTGTAAATATTTTGTGAAAACACCAACAGTCAGCCCTACAACATGGTATTTGGTATACATATACATACATACATATATATATATATATATATATATCGTGATATTTGATTTTTTTCCCCATATCGCTCAGCCCTAACTTAAACCCCACAAAAAAGTTTGATTTAAGAATTATTATAAACACTTAAGTGTTAAGTTGTCAGAACAAAATGTGCTGACACTGTCTGCTTTGTTTTGAATGCAATATTTAAAGACACTTCATCAACTTTGTGTTAACCTCAGAGCTCAGACTGAAATGCAACTTGCACTCTACAAACCTTTCCTTATGTGATTTCTATCTACCACACTGAGCGCACACACACACACACACACACACACACACACACACACACACACAAACAAGCAGTCACATCCATCCCTGTTCTTCCATTGCCTGACAGACTTGGTGAGCTTGGCACTTTTCATGGCCCAGGAGCAGAAAGGGCAATTTGACCCCCACACTCCACCTCCCCCTAACCCCCCAAACACACTCATCCTCTCCCTCTCTCTCTCTCTCTCTCTCTCTCTCTCTCTCTCTCTCCCTCTCTCTCTCTCTGCCCCTTTCCTGGCGTCAGGGCTTTCTTTGAGTTTGAGGTTAAAGATTAGCATCTCTGATAAAGATTAACTCTCTGTCAAAGGAAGGCGCTGATGGCATGAGTTTCTGGTTCAGGACTGTTAGTGACACAGGGGCAAGCTCTTCAGGGAGATGGGCGACCCCGCCTGCAGCAAGAGAGGGAGGCCAAAATGTTGGCTCAATGCATAAGCTAAGGTATAATATAAAGCATAGAGCGATGCAACATTTTTGTTGCAGGATGTGGCAAAGTGATTTTGTTAAAAGTAATGTCAACAAGTTAGGATATTTCCATGTTTGGTTAATGTGAAAATGGCTTGGTTGACCCCAGTTATGCACACATGCACACCTTGAATAAGGTTAGACAATAACAAAGATTTGATGAAGAAGCCAAGAAACATTTTCAGCTTCCAAGTCAGTGTCAATCCACTTCCTAGAGCAGTGGTTCTCAACCAGGGGTCCTTGAATAAGTTCCAGGGGGTCACCAGAAAAATGGGGAATAGTTTATCTTCACTATTTAATTCATTATCAAAGCCCAGTGTGAGTAAGAATTATGTGTGACTATTCTGTTCATAGGTTTCACTTTCTCTGTTATTGAAAACTATAGAATTACAGTCTTAATCATATCAAAGAATCAGTCTTTTCAGATGGACGTCCCTCAAGCAAAATCTTATCACATGGGGGACCGTGGCCTTCTGTGAATCAATTCAACGGTTCTTGACAGGTCTGGAACCACTGTCCTTCAATCACCGGTGTAAGTCTAACTTCAACTGTGATTGTGGGTAAATTTGTGCATGATCCCTGCAAACTCTTCTAAGACCATGAATCAGGGAAAACACTCCCTCTCTTCAGTAGAAGCCTGTGGCCTACATGCGATTCAAATAGGTCTTTTTGTGCACAGGATGAGCGTAATGCCTCAGTTATGTGTCTACAGCCAGGAGCAACACAGTTAATAAGTAGACGATTTGTGCGGATAAGCTGAATGAAAAGAACGTTTTCACCAAAATAAGAGGATGCATATTATAACGACAGGCGATTCCATTTCCTCTAACACGGTTCAGTTCCCACCTTGGTGTACAACTCATGTCAAGCAGTTAGATGTAACTGAGAAATGTCAGTCTGTCGAAACACACCCATGGAGGTTGTGTAATTTAGACTGGTTGTGAAATGAATAGCCTACAATGTGTATTCATGAGTGTTCCTTGTGAGTGCATATATGCTCATGTAGGTCTAATAGACTAAAAGCTTAACAATAAAGAGCGACATTCCATGGATGTAAGTGTACAGAAATCTTTTAAACCATTTAGAAACTTATCAACCATAACATAGCTTTTCATTCTTAACATGTATTTCGTTGTAAAGGTTTGTGAAATGAACCACATGAGTCAACAATGGACAGACAGGTAGAAGAAACCAGTCTCAGTCTAGTCAGTCAGTATATTTACATGACATTAGAGAAAATCAATTTATTGTGTTAGTCCAACTAAAACCAGACTTTTACAATACATGTTAACATGTTAGTCCGACTGAAATTGTACTGAATCAAATTTCTCAAAGTTGGATGAACACACCCTGTATGTATTAAGTTATATGGACCCAAACTGGCGTAGGTGCTCTGCGCATGCTCCCCAGTTTCCAACCTGGACTTTGACCCAGAAGGTCAAAACAAAGTTACTGTGTTGAGAGTAGAATTTGTTGGATTTGAGTTTGATTATAAGCTTGAGGTTTATTTCTGCTGCATTGGATTGATTCAAATTGTGCAAGTGCAATAACTGATAACTGGGTATAAGTATGAGTGGTAACCTCTCTGAGACCCACATTTTAATTAAACACACTTAGAAGCAGACTAACATGATGGTGTCTCTCAGTACTGCATATCTGCTCTCTGGAAACAGTGTTGAAACCTGTGTGTCATTTGCTCAGAGCAGGAGGGGAGGAGATGAAATGTGTTGCAGCATAGGTTTGTCGTCGCTTGCCCATTTGGTGTAGCTATGTCAGGGGCGTTGGTGATGGTGGTGCATGGCCGTTCAACCTCATTACACATCAAGGAAAGCTTCAAATGGACTTGATGAAAAATGTATGGATGGATAGTGACTGATCTTGAAGGAAGCATATGTTGATGGCAGTGGGTGCTCTGGTAACCCAAAAAGGTCAAGATTTGTAGTAGGGGTGGGGGAATAATTCAATTCACTGAAGTATCAGTTTCTTTATTATTATTTTTTTTTAATTTGATACCTGAATTAATAAAATTCAAACATGGAAGTAATGACATATATGTTAAAAAGAGCAAAGTGAAATACAGACCTTCAGTAGTTGCTGCAGCAGCTTAGATTTAGCCAGAGCAAATTCCCACTTGGATCAGCAAACTTTCTGTTGCTGCCCTTACAGAAGTTAGACCCAGCCTGCTGTGACCCCCAGCACTGGGGCTCTGCTACAACTGCTACTGAAGGTCCATCTCCAAAGATTCCAACTGCTCCTCTATTGGGTAATAGTCTCCTAGCAATGAGGAGTAAATCAGAGGGACAGGGGTGCATTAGCCAGCTACTTCTTGGTGCATTTATAGACAGATGAGAGCAGGGACGCACTCAGCTTCTTTTACTGCCTAGAAAATGCAAGGACAGGCACTCGGCTTCTCTTGTGCCTACTTTGTGCCAACTTTGCTAAGCAACCATAACCTGCATTGTATCATAGCCTACTTCCCAGAAATCCCAAGTTTGGAACTGATCGTCTTCTTGTTGTTTTTTTCAAGTGTGTAGGCTATGAAAATATTGTCCACACGTCACACAGTTCTGGGTAGTCTTGCACTAGAAAGAGTCAGATTAAAAATTTCAAAATTTAAACTTAAAAACTAGGCATGCAAATAATGTGCAAAAATACAAGAAATGGCGATAAATGATAATAATAATGAGCAGTGAATAAAAATAAGCAGTGGATTAAAGAGAGCATATCTAGTGCAAGTGATTCTATGTCCAAAAAACAGCAAACAGCAACAAGGGGGGCAGTATACTTATAATGGTGTTAATAAAGTGAGACATGCAAGGTCCTTTGCTGCACTCCAAAAGTTAAACTTTTTTTTTATCTCAGGGAGCAGCCCTTGTGTCCTGAAAAACAGTCGCTTGGGAATGCTTGCTTACCACCACAGCAGCATTCTTGCTACTGAGAGTGCCTTCCTCGCATATACATTTATAACAATGGATTTGAGGGTGCAAACTGGTGGCATGAGTATTGGTCCTAAAGAGAGAAAGAGAGAGGGGCAAAGAAGGGCCGAGCAAATCAATGCACTGCACGCAGCTCTACAATGAAGTAAGATTTTAAATAAATTATTTATTCATTTTGTTTTTTTAATAGAAAATCAACAGATCAATGTTGATATTTTGGTAGCCACCAACAGTAAATCAGTGTATGGGAAAGAATGTGGACTAGCTCAATAAGCAGGGATGGTTAAACAGCAATTTAAGTGTACTTTGAAAAGTATAGACTATATTTTTTATTAATTCTATTCCAACATGGACATTATATTAACTAAAAATGTAATGTTTATTTAATATAGTGCCTTTCACAAAGCAATGTAAGTGCTTCACTGGAATAAAAATAAGACCATATAAAAGTTATAGTTTATTCACCACTTGTCTCTGTATTGTATGATACTGCTGAATTAAAAGACAGAGACTGACAGACATGTGATATGCATTGTTTTTGGAAATATGCCTGATATACAGTAATGATACACAGTCTAAAGTGAATGATGCAACTTTGTCCCATACTGTAATGTTAAATTAGTGAACAAAAATTGCAATAAATCAGAATATCGAATAAAATACAATGCAAATCCTTTCACATTTGCACCCAGGTATTGTGATAGTATGAAATGGTGATATAAGCTTTTTGTCCCAGCCCTAATTTCTAGAGGACAACAATAAGGCAACCCTTGCACACTTATTAAATGCCCAAAAGTTTAATAAAAGACAACATCCTACTTAGATTTTCCATAGGTCAGAACATTTGTAGAGAGACAGTGAATAAGAAAAGAAGCTGAGACAGATATGTGCTTCTTACCTGAAGTGAAAACTCTGTAATGTCAGACTATAAAAGGGTGTAAGTTTACAAATGTTCAGTGTTTACTAAGTAAGTGTTTGCATATGTGAACTAACATCTATCCTAAAAGCACATGTGCTCTACATTGACAGCTTTTCCTCTGTGGCTTTTATTTCCATTGATGTGAGACTGAAACAGGGAGTTGAGCTTCTGGGAAAAGAAACATGATAAGTCATCCAAACTTAACGCAATTCTAACCATGGAGATCATTTGAGAAGAACGTAAGTGGCCAGGAGCCCACTGACGTTACAGTAAATGACATCAAAGCCGGATATTGTATACACATGGGGGATGTGTCCAACAGATATGTTGTTTGAGGCCAGGGCATTATAAAAGTATTATTATTATTATTACTTATTTTTCTGTAATTCTGCAGCCACTGCAGCTAGCATGATCTGCAAGTGGATGATATCACTTTCAAACAACAATCCATAAAGTTGTTTGTTATCCAGTTTATGTCTTGATTTAAACATGGGCTATGTTCTTTAACAGACTACATGTACTGTCATTTAAATGTAGACTGATTGAGCTTTAGTTGGGAGAAAAAAGCCTGTACACTAACATAAATCATTACATTTAAATGAAACAAAAAATGCTTTAAATAATCACAGAAACAAACATGATAAGCTAAAATTGCCACATGCAGACATAATATCTTGGATGATAACTTTCCACTTAGTATAATTAACATGTAAAAATGCTTTTGTGTTGGAGTCAGTAGAGTTTGCTTTAAGGGCCTGTGCTTTTATTTTTTATATCTCGACTGTTGTCAGCCGACTGCAGTTCCACATTAACAGCAACAAATAGAATCCTAATGGTTTAGATTGAAATGTCTCTTCTGTAAATCCTGTCCAGGCTCAGAGGTTACAGGTTTAATGATTAAAGCATAAAGCAGTGCATGAAAATGGGATTCTGCAGCACTTTGCCAGTGGGTTGATCATTAAAGAACTGAGCTATTGCTCCTCCGGGTCAAAGGTCACTTTTGGAGAGCTGTGCACCAATATATCACTGTGCGAGTGCTTCAGTGGGGGATTGTAGTTCCAGTGTTAATACCACAAGATACTTTTGACCAAGTCTGTAAAGTAACAGCACTTTAACTAATAGGCTGAACTTTTGCAGATGTTTCCGTTGTGTTTAAGGTGGATCTAAGGTCAAAATGTATAAGGACAAGGAAAAGCTCAGCACAAAAAACTTTTAGATCAAGCCAGAAACACCATTGTTTATACATACCCAGCACATAGACTTTGATAAGCATAGTGAGTATGAGTAGAACTGAAAAGGAGCGTGTGTGTGTGTGTGTGTGTGTGTGTGTGTGTGTGTGTGTGAGGGCTGAAGCAGTCCGGTGACAGCACCACCAGACCAGGCAGAGATAAGAACAGAGAGTAGTGATAAGGTTTGTACAGGTCATGTGAGACTTTAAAATGAAGCTGCAGCAGCGAGTAACAACGTAAGTCCATCCATCAACATCATATATGTTTCCCTATGAATTATTAAGTAAAACTATGACATTCTTAAAAAACTTCACACACTCAAGTTCCAGTATCAGAAGCTTCCTTTATTTGCGAAAATGTAGCATGATACATTTTTTGTCTCCCATCCATCCCTTCATGCCCCAGGAGTCTAAATCTGCTGTCCACTCACTTAATATGGATTCTGTTCAATTATGCACCGACTGAGCCTTTGTTGCTTTCCTCTATGTTGACGCTGTTTCTGCCGTTGATTCTAATCTCAAACTTTTAGTCCATCCATCCTGAGAAAAATACACTCATCTACATTATTTTATTTAAATTCGTGATCCTGATCCAGGAGATTCTATCTGAAAGTCCCCCTCTCTCCCTCAGCCTCCCCTTACTCTCAAAATTTGGCTCATCAGCTGTTCTGGGGCTCTGGAGGCGGCCTCCTCCCTTTGTCTCGGCCTATAGGCTAGCTGGCTAAGCTAGTCGGCCCCTGCATTACTTTCTGGGCAACTTTAGACTAGTCCACTCCTGCTCCGTAGCTCCAAATATCCGACTAACCCGCAGGGCTGAGGGGGGAACACAGGGAGGAAACCCCGGCTGCTGCGATGGGGATGGACGGCAGCCAGAGCTGTGCGTGAGTGCATGGACGGAAACAATACATAACTTTATAGTAGTGGTGGTTGAGGTGGTGATGGTGGTGTAGGCTGGTACGGGGAGGTCGGGGAATCCTTGCTTTTGATTTATGTGTTTGGGGGAAGCTGTCAGGAGCAGAAAGAGAGGCAAACGCGCGCCAGAGATTTTATTCCAGCACTTTAATAAAATATATCCGCCGCTATGCAACAACACGGACAGCGCTTTTCATCCTGCGGTGGTGGATGCTATTATACTATTATGCCATTTACCTTTAAACACTGTTTACCGCCGCATGCAGCAGTGGATGGATGGATATCTACCGCGCAAGTGTCTGCCCGACCGAGATGCGTTCTCCTGCTCTGGGTGCCCAAACCCACATGAGGATAACCGGGCAATAACACGAAATGTTTTCTGGGATGTGTGTTTTCTCTCTGAATGATGCTGAAGTTATTTATGGGCTCCGTGGATGCAGAGCCGCTGGCAAACAGCTGTTCGCCTTATGGGGCCGCTTTTCCTTTCCCTTTGCTTCCTATTTTTCCCCTGCCGGGTCGTTTGGTGTTTGGCAGTGTTTCGGACGTTTTTATCCTTATTGTGATTGTTATGGATTTGTTCAATATCAATGCAAATAGTTTTTATGTGTAAACGTTTAAGTTTTCACATAAGGCTTTGAGTTATATTTCTTAGAATTAAAAATCGAAACCAGGAGTTAGACGCATCCCAAACATGTCTTTCCAATGTAATTATTTACTGTTTCAGATGTGACTGTTTTTAATCATGGCTGTTGTGCTGGGTGTATTAATGCACCTGTTTATGTGTTAACGTTTTCACAGCAGGTTGCATCTATTAAACAATTTCTATGAAATAATTAAGGTGTAAACAATTGTTTAAATTACTTTTTTCTTTTTCTTTTTTTAAAATCATTATTTTGGGTTGAACCAACTCAAGCATGTTGTTTAACTGTTACTATTATTACCCCATTAGCTGTTTCCACAATATTGTTTACGATTATTTATGGATAATTTTAGAACATTTTCGATTCTCTCTATGTCTCACTTCCGAGTTTTACCTCCATTACGGATGGGTTTGAGTGCCATTTTTACGCGTAAATGTTAAGTTCTTTCCCAACAGCAGGCAACACAAATCTGAGATTTCAACCGTTTTTAAAAAGCAGGAAAAACATGGTGAATAGAAGGGAAGTGTAATATGATAACCAGAATCAATAACATGTCAAATCACTCCCACCCAGCCTTCATCCCTCTCTCTGCTCTTATTGCTTTTATTCCGGGATTTCACCGGGAATAATTTAAGGTCAGCGATACCTGTCAGCGGTTGTTCCTGTCCCAACCGCTCGATTAGACTACAAGAGGTGTGTGCTCTGTATCGGATTTTAGCAAGACCTTTTGATTGCATATCTCTATCGCTTTCTTTCCTTTCCCTCCCTCTATCTCCCCTTCTCTCCTACTCCCCCCCTTTATCCTGCAGTTCTTAGGAGCTTTCTGGAAGCCGACTCCTTCCATCAAAACATCAGAAAATAAGAAGAAATCTTTCGGTGAGTCCTGTTGTTTTAATATATATTTATTGTGATGTTTTGCAATGTAAGGAAAGAGGTATGAAGTGTGGTGTGGTCGTTATTAGACAGTGGAAAATGTGACTCATAATTTACACGCTCATAATTTCTGTGTAAATATGATGAATTCATCAAATTCAGATCATTAAATCTGATCAAAAACAGCATGATAATATGGACAGTGATTTTCATTTATTTATTTTTATATTTTTAATGGAAAAACAAAAATATGTTTGTTTTAGCCGCACCATAATGCGCGCGCTTTTGTAGGCCAATCTATGCCATGTCCTTCACTTTTGTCACATATGTGTTATTAATACTATTAGTGTTATGATGTACTTTTACATTTCGATACCATGATGGTGTCATTTCACATTGTCGCCGTTTACAAAAACAGTGCAGACAACGTGCAAACATAACGCAGATAAATGAATGTGGAAAGTGAGTGGGAAGATGTTGGTGATTTTGATGCAATATTATTACTTAATATAATTAGTTTCCTTTAAAAGTCGACTGAAATGTGTATAAGGGTGCAGCTGAATGCATGCGAAGGGATATGCATGTGTGTATATGTGTGTGAGAGAGTGGTGTAATATAATGTGTGACACGTGCTAATGTAATATAATCCAGAGGTGTGAAGGACAGTGTGATGACCGCAGGTTACAGCCGCAGCAGGAGACACACCAGGGTCAGTTCATCATTTGATAAGACAGTTATTAAAACAGCACTCTGTAACTGCAATAATGACCAATGCTACAGCAGCTATAATAGTGTGGCTAATGAAACTAGCACCAGCAGAAGCATAAAATAGGTCACTGTTACTTCAAGGTTCATTTTTGAGATCACATAAAAAGCAAACATTACAAACAGTTCTTTGTCCTCCATTTGTTTAGAATATTTAAGCGTTTGGCATTTACAGTGACACAGTGTTTGAACACAGTTAAACTGCGTAAAATGTGTTTAAATCCTGAAGTCGGAGGAAATTCCTTTGTGTCATCCTCAGTGGCCTACATGTCTGAAGTCCCGGGGGAAAAACGAAAAAAATGGAAAGAGGATTTCCATGGCTCTGAAAGGCAGAGAGTTTCAGTTGTGAAACCCAATATCCGTGACTCAATCCGAAACACGGAGCCGACGATGCGCGTCTGCCATCCAAGGAAAATAAAGAACTGCCATCCCTTACAAGCACCGGCGTGCTTTTACAAGTCAATACATTCATGTAATCCTCTCTGCTTATTTCTTCACATGCACGTCTCTTCCCACACTGTTGCTTAGTGGAAAAAAGA
Source organism: Epinephelus lanceolatus (assembly GCF_041903045.1). Lineage (NCBI taxonomy): Eukaryota > Metazoa > Chordata > Actinopteri > Perciformes > Serranidae > Epinephelus > Epinephelus lanceolatus. Next base: position 7,632,984 of record NC_135751.1, read on the forward strand.
AAGACAGAGACAAAAAGAAAAAAGCTGATTAGTGGTTTGGTTAATGAGTAATGAGGTTTTTCAGCAGCAGTTAGCAGATCCTTCAGTCCGTACAAAAGATGGTTTCAAGGAAAAAGTTGTAGACAGACACATTTCAGGCTCCCACCTTCCACCTACACGGAGCTCATCCTCTCATTTCAGCAGCCCACAGCGAATGCTATCTGTTTTAAAGTTGGGCTGTTTACACACACGCGCGCACACACACACACACACACACACACACACATACACACACACATACACACACACACACACACGCTGCTGGGTGCGAGAAAACTCATAAATCTTACGTAGCCATAAACGACAGGGGTAGCGTCCTGAATAATAAAAATAGAGGGAAGTGGGAGAGAGAGCTCTAGAGACACAGAGAGAGAGTGTGTTTGTAGGTGTGTGTGTGTGTGGTGGGGGCTTGAAAACAAAGTAAGATACCTTCACATTTTCATTTCCATTTTAGTCTCACCTCTCAGCGTCTCTTTCCTTCTGGGTTTTCTTGTCACTCGTGTCTCCTTTTTCGCCTACTTCACCTCTTTCTTCAGATGTTGTTGCACTTCGCTCCTCATGTTTTCTTCCTTTACAAAGACGTGGAAGTAGATAATGTAAAGTTCCCCCTCTATTTAGCGCTATTATGTCATATTCTTCATACTTTTTGATTTCTTACATTGTTGCTGTTGTCTGCACCTCTTCTGCCAGTCTCCTCCCTTCCCTTCTTTTTTTATTTAGCATTTTCTGTGCATGAGTAGCAGCAGGGGGAGACAAGGTGTTGAAATGTGAACAATACAGACTGTATATCTAGTTTCCACAGGGAGGAATGGGCTGCAGGAGGGGTTTCTGTAAAAATAACAATAATAATAATAATAATAATAATAATAATAATAATAATAACAATAATAATATCTCCTGGAAAAGTAGGGAGAGAGGAGGGAAAGAAAGAAAGCAGCAGTCTTCTCATACTGCCTGTACAGATGTCACCAAAATATTAACAAATTACCAAATTGCCATTCATGACAGGTGAGTGATAAGTGATACCTCCCAGCAGTAAACATATAATATGCATAACTTCACATGTCATGTCTCTGCCTCTAATGCACTTTCAGATTAATAGTATATTTATATTTGTCAATCTTGGTGTTAGGTCAGTTCAAAATATGACAAAAAATCCAATATTAGCTATTAAGAATATACTTTATTATGAGCCCAAACATTGCCATGTAATAGAGAAATATCAGTATAGGCATTATGAAATAAGAGCTGAATGGTGCAATTATATATTTTATTTAGTTAGCCTCTTTAATTTGGAATGTTCATAATAATGTACAATGAGCTGCACAATATTATTACAGCTTATGTACTACTTTATGTTGAGGACTGTGTTATTTTATATTTTGTGATAGATTGTGAGCCTAGTTTTGGACTGCAAAGTAGTTTGATGTTAGTACCTATGGTTTTAATTTAGGCCTACATGATCAGTAGCCTAAATAATGCACAGGTAAACTCAGTAAAATGGACTGCTAACCCCTGATTGGAAAATGAAACTCTGATTGCCTACTACTCGTCCAAGGCTGTTTTAAGATGTCTTTGGCCTGTAGTATGTAGACTACCAATTGGAAATGAAAGAGAAGGACAAATAAAGATGGACACTCCCATCAAATAAGAAGCCCATGCTGTTTGTTTTTTCAGCGGGGGCGGGGAGGTTGTTTGTAAACAACATGTTTTTATATTAGCCGACATAAAAGTTACGCCAAAGTTCAGCCATATTTGGGATGCATTTTAACACAACTTCTTGAAGAAAAATCCAGTTTTAAAGACTTAATTCTGAACCAGTGGTGATGCGTTCAAAGTACCCTGTAGTGTCTGTGCCTGGTTGTAGGACTAACACAACTGCCTGCGTGTTTCACTTCAAGCCACTGAAATTAGCATAATTTGTGAGTGACGCCGAGCTGTTTGATGGGGGAATCAACGCGTCCGCAAGTCAAGCCCCGTTATTTCATCCGTTACACCCCCGTGAGCGTTTCTGATACCCGGGCTTGTTGTCAACAACATATTGAGAATACATGGATACTACCACCACAACTACTCCTACTAGCTGCTGCTGCTAGCCGTGTGGAATAAAGCTCCCAGAGCCCGGAGCGAGGCGGCAGCACAGACCCAAGACAGAGGGGAAGACGCGGAGGGAGAGAGGCAGGAGACCCGGGGAGACGGAGAGAGGGGAGAAGGGACAGGGGACATTTACAAAGAAAAATAGGGGCGACCAACCACCCAAAAAAATGCAATGGGGTGACATTTTGTGGAGGAGCTGTTCCTCAGAGGCTGTGTGACTGGCCGGCTGGCTGTGTGAGCGACAGAGGCTTAAAAAGAAAGAAATTTGAGGCCATTGTTATCAGCCAGCAGCGGTGCAGCCAGCGCTGGTGCTGGGGCGGAGGGTGGAGGTGGAGGGCGGGTGGGGGGCGGGGGGCGCGAGCAGGCAGCAGGCAGGCTCCCGGTAAGCTCGTTCAGCTCGTGCGCTAGCTTGCCTGCCTGTAGCCTATTAGCCTATACCAAGCCCGTCCGTTAATTCTGCCCGTATTTCGAGCCCCCCCTTGACGCCTCGGCTCCGTCTGGCTCTGTTATCCACTAGCCGTTCATGCCACACGGTGTCCGGCTCGCCGCCCACGCGCAGCCCGGTCCGCCGCCGCTGCCGCCGCTGCTGCTGTTGGCTCCAGGAGGTGTTGTGGTGGTGGTGGTCGCGAGCAGCCGTGCTAGTCTCGAGACAGCACCGGAGGAGCAGCGGGTTTGCGGAGAGAAGAAGAGAGGAGGAGGAGAGCAAAACGAGAGAGAAGGCGAGCGGATTCGTTATTTATTTAATTATTTATTATTGTTATTGATTACCTAGTGAACGTGCGTGAGGACTAATCTGTGATGCGGTGTTGCTGGGTCCGTGCCGGACTGGACCGGGACCGCCGGTGCTAAAGAAGGTAAGGAGCATCACCGGCAGGCAGGAAGGCAGGCAGGCCAGCCGGTAATGCAAGAGCTCAAACAACAAACCAGAAATACAGAGTGTGTTTGTTCGCTGTGCAGTTTGTGAACGGCGGAGTGGCTGGCTCAGTGATTTATGGCCCGTATGACTTCAATCCCGGTTCAAGAAGAGTTCACAATGCTTTAAGCTGCCGTAGCTACCCGCCGCAAGCAGCCCCCCTTCTTCTTTCGGCCTTCCATCTCTGTCCTTTTTCTTTCTCTTCTTTACCCTCTCATTTCTTCCCTAGTCTGTCCATGCATCTTCCCCACTTAGCCTATAGCTATTTATTTACAAAGCAATGGCCGACCATTTTTCTGTTATGGATTATGGGCTACTTATCCCTGGTGTTACCTATTTTCTCCCCACGGGCCTCCGTTTTATTATTTTGCTAATACCTGACATTTTAATTCACACTAAAATGTTTCGATGGTGTAATTTTATTTACACACTGTGACTTCAGTGATTGTTGATTTCAGCCCAAATCGAGGCCAACACAGCAACAATAGCTGTGATCTGGCCATTCTTTTATTGTTTCTGGGCTCGGCTCCACATAATTGGCCCCTCTCTCTCCCTCTCTGTGTCTGTTAATGGGATAAGGAATACGTGGATTGTCCAAGTTAATGCATTCTCTCTGTGTCTCCCTGCCTGCATAGCTCTTCTCATGGCAGGCGCCATTTGTAATTTTATATCCCAGGATAAAACACAGACACTGGACACCACTGGCCGACCTCTCTATCCCTCTCTCTCTCCATCCCTCTCTCTCCCCCTCTCTCTCTCAGTTGTTTTTGTTTGGGTGGCTGTTTCTCTGTCAGTGTAAGTGGATTATTCAGGGAGGCGTCTAGTAAAGTTGGTGATTGTATTAAGCTGTAGCCCTACAAGCAAGGGGCAGAGACATTACGTGTCCCGTTTAATGGCGATACAGCGATATGATTTAATAACATATTCCTCCTACACTCACTGCCACCATGGCCCCTCTCTCCCTCTCCCTCTCTCCTTGGGACTATTCCTCAGAGTAAATAATTAGGATTCCAGCTTGTCTACTGGAAAGATAAATGGCTGACATATGTGACGTGCTGAGAGCTGGAGAAGGGCTGGACTGTCGAATCACAAAACAAGAATAGTAGTAATATATGAAAAAGCCAATTAGCAAACGAATATTTCCTAATAATCATTATATCTATCTATCTATATATATCTATATCTATCTATCTATCTATCTATGTATATATATATACATATATATATATACGAAAAACATTATGACAACATTCACATCAGAAATATCACTTACTTCACTCTCCTGTTGTTTTGGCTACAATTCCCTTTCTTTTTTTGCTCTTTGTATTTGTTTTTTTTTAATTATTATTTATTTGTTATATAGGCCTGGTTTGATGCTAACGGTTAAAAAATAATTGTACTGCATTTTCCATGAATCACAAAAAAATCGCGTAGCCATACAAATAGATAACATAATTTCAGATTTTTTTTCAGCTTCTTTTCGTAGCATGTGTAGCATAGACCTGATATCTAAGACGTAAGGATGTCATATTATCTCGCACGCGCTCTAGCTTTTTTTTTTTCTATCCACAGTGAAACACTCATACTTTCAATTTTATAACACTATTAGAAATAGACTTGATGCCTTTTAATACCAGTGTGGGCTGGTGCTGCGATAATATCCCAGGGAATGAATTATTGGTAACATTTAGCTGCTGAGCCTCAGTAGTTAGCTGTAGCACTGAGGCTCAGTTTGTGTCAGATGGCAGAGCCAGCAGAGCCGCTTCACCTCTGTTTCTCCCCGTTAAACATTTTATCTCCAAAGGAGAAATGAATGCCAGGTGCTCTCTCGCGCCTGACAAGCCGGCCTCTCGCGGCCACAGGCCCACCCCAGCGGTGAGCTCGAGATAGGGAGTCTATGGGGGCTCACACTGCTGTTTTTTTCCCCTTTCTTTCCTTTTTCCCGGGGCCCTAATGAATCACTGACTCGTGAAGCTCCTTCCGGGGTTTCTTTTTCCCATATTTTTCTATTGCTGGCCTCTTTTGTCTAAATCCAAGTCCAAGTGTTTTGTTTATTTATTTATGTATTTATTTGTTCTTTCTTTCTTCAAACGTATAGCCCACTTCATTAAGATATTATTCACCTAAATCTAACCCGGATTTCCCCTGACCAAAAATAATAATAGAAATAATGTTTCGAGACATATTCCCGAGATCACCTTCTTCACCAGAGATTTGATGTATGCATCCCACCTTTGCCAGTTTGATGGCACGAAACGCCATTAATACGTTTTTGTTACTACGTTTAGAAAAACAAACAAAAAAACTCCCATATTTCCCCTGACCTGTTAAAAAAAATTCTACCGTGATGCAAGAGTAGTAGTAGGCCTAGTAGTTATTCAGCAGCAGTGATGGCTTCCGGAGATAGACTCCTATGAGTGAGGTAACAGCCGAGCAGACGGAATATAGTAAATCATATGTGGAAGGCAGAGGCTGACAGAAATAGGCTACCTACATCAGTCACAAAGGAACACACAGTATATACAGGCCACACTCACTGCCGCCATTACACAACAAAATGTCACGTTTAGCAGGAATAACACCAGACACAGTGGGGTAGTGCTTTATTACAAAATATAATTCTAAATAAAATTTGCATATCGCATAAGTAGGAAAAAACGAAAAATAGTAATGTTTGAAACAAGGAGATTTTGTTTCATTTTATTATAAAATCAAAGGTGCATTGTTAATATCAATGGACTGACTGCTGAAAAATGAAAATAATTACTGAATAAGCTAATAATAGGCTAATTAATTAGACTAATTCTATAACCATTACCACTATGAATAATATGAGTTGATGGCCTACTATGTTACAACTTAACCATAATATCATAAATAATAATAAGTTTCAATTACTATTATGTGAATAAAGGTAACATTTATATGGAAATGTAATAATAAGGTTATGCATATTTTCATGTGTGTGTGTGTGTGTGTGTGTGCGCGCGCGCGCACCTGTGTGTGTGTGTGTGCACAGAGTACACAGTTTGCCCTCCTCGTGCCTCCTCTATTAGAGCATCTGCAGGCTGTGCACTGGGCTCAGAAGGGAGGGGGAGGGTAAGGGGGGTGAGGAAAGAAAAGCAGTGGTTTCTATTCATGTCATGCTGCCTTTCATGGGAGGAAGATGGATTTATCTCTCTTATTTCTTCATTCTGCCTCTCCTAACCTTTTAGGTCAGATTGCAGGAGACCGTTGGAGAGACACCGTCACGTGACCCCCGGTACCAAATGGTCTTCCGGCAGTGGCTCTCAACAAGGACCGGAGCACAAGAAGACGCCGCCACTTCTCTCAGAAATGCAGAAGACAACATACTACGACAACTCCTCTGCGCTTTTCGGTGGCTACTCGTCCTACCAGGTGCAGGGGGCGGCAGCAGCGGCAGCAGCAGCCGCCAACGGCTTTGGGGGCTACGATGCACCGGTCCCAGTGTCCCACCACCAGCCGGCCTTCCAGTCTGCAACCCATCTGGATGTGGATTCGTACCAGCGCTCGGCCTGCTCTTTACAGTCACTGGGCAGTAACAGTGGCCACCAGCAGCAGCAGCTAGCCAAGACCAAGGAGCTGAATGGCAGCTGCATGCGGCCCAGTCTGCCGCCTGAGCACCACCCTGGCTCCCAGGTGTCCCCTCCACTGCCTCCCAATCCCAGCAATGGTAATTCTGGGGCTCAGCAGCCGGGGGGCAGTGCTGGGGCCTCCTCGGTCTCTAAATCAGGCCCCAATAAGTCGTCTAATTCTTCCTCCTCTACATCGTCCTCCACATCGTCCTCCTCCTCACTACCCCCCAACCCAAGTATGGCCAAGCAGATCTTTCCCTGGATGAAAGAGTGTCGACAGACGACCAAGCAGAAAAACTGTTCGCCCAGCAACAACTCTGGAAATGGTGTGTTAGGCTACACCTGTCTCTGTCTCTCTGTCTGTCTTTGCTTTGATCTCCCCCCTCATAGCACCACAAAAACAACATGGCTTGGCGGAGTACCCTGGTCTCTCTCTTTCTCTCCCTCATTTCCTTTCTTTAGTTCCTTCCGTTCTCCTTCAGTTTCTTTCCTCATTAGCATCTTTTTTCCTATTATCCTGCCTTCTCCTTCCCATCACCACATCCCTCTTTCCTCACCTCTCTTATCAACATCCTCTTTCAAGCAACAGATCCCCAGAGGATTTAAAAGGTTTCTCAGTCTATTATGGCAAAACAGGTTTCCACCGGCACTGGTTCAGACAGGCAACTAGTCAAACTGGTAATCTGTAGCTGGTGAAGTCAGTTTCTTCTGGTCCAAGGTAATTATAGGCATCTAATATTGCCTTTAAATAAAGTGGCTGGTTAGCTGGATTCACTGAAGCATTTATACATCTCCCTGAGAAAACATGTTAGCATGTAAAATTAATGGTAAAGCTTTAAGTTATCTAAGTGAGTCTTTTGAATGATTAATCCTATCGGTAGAATGACTTTCAAATCCCTAAATGTGGCAAGCAGTGACCAGTAAAATAAGTGAAAGGTCAGAGGCATAGCAATTTGACAGCTATTCCTGTAAAACAGAGAGGAGTGCTCAAGTAAATAAGTAAAGGGCAGGAAGTATATTTTTGATCACAGAGAAAAACATCTATACTTTTTTTAGGGAAAGAGGAGTTAGTTATTTATATGATGTGAACTAATGAAATATAGATGTTTGGATTCAACAAATCAAGATCTAAACACATTGTGTGCTTTCTTTTAAAGATTTAGATGAATACCACTATAGTCTGCGTGTTAAGTGCAGATCTTAAGTCAGGAGGCAATTAGCTTAGCATAAAGACTGGAAGCATGACAATATAGCTAGCCTATCATTATTTTACCTAAGTAAGTAATATACAGAGAAATACGTCTAAAGCTCACAAATACTAGCTAATTTAATCAGGCATTTCTAATGCACTGTTTGTACTTATATATACAATGTGACCTATGTAATCATAAGCCAGTAATTTGTATAGAAACTATGTAATCGTGAAGGGTACAATCACACAACCAATGCACTGATGGAGATAAAGAAGGAAGTAGTATTCGAAGCAAATGTCTGTTTAAGGACATAGTTTGGGGTGGTGGATGGGCCAAACGAACACAGGACTCTCTCCAAGGATACTGATGTTTGTGTCCCATGTGAAATCAGTTGAGTTTTAAGCTATTTTTAGGTATGTTGTCACCATGTTTTTTTCCTAAACCTAATCTACGTAACTTATATACGTAACTTTATGTTAAGTACATGACAGGATGACGCCCAATCATGTTTCTTTTCCTGAACCTACGTAATCTTACTTTCCTTAATGTAACCTTTGTAACTTTACGTTAAGTACATAGATTTGAATTTGGTTCGGGGGGGAACAAATTCATTAGACGTCGTACATACTGTTTTATGAGGATACTTTGAATCAATGTGTTGTATCTTTTTTGTTTAATTAGAACCCAATGTAAAAGCAATTTGTTGTGGTTTTCTATGAGTTACATGTAGGAAACAACTCTTGGAAAAGACCAGCAAAGTGCAATGTCTTCCTGAAGGCTTGTCATCACAATGAGGTTGCGAGGTTTGGTTCTGTCAGTCCTGTACAGAGATCTTTACTAAAACCTATGATCACAGAACGTAACTGGCAATGGGAGCTATACCTTGAGATGCTGCAATGGATACTGGGCGGATGGACTCAGTGTTGTTAATCAAGAAATTGTTTCAACACATAATTCTCCCTAAAATCACCTGAAATTAAGGGTGAAAGCACAAGGAGATGAATATAAACAGGATTGTTTCAGTGTCACCAGTGGTAGAACAAAGAGAGAGAGATTTGATATTAAGTCAGTATTTAGTCACATTTTCAGTAATAGAACCTAAAAGAAATTCAGCTCAATAAAGAAACAATCAATGGCAACTGAGCAGTCAGGGATTCATTACAGTAACAGCACAGTCAGTTATAGGACAGTCTGGTTAACCAGCTGGCACAAACCTGCAGCCAATAGCCTGTACACCTTTGTTTTATTCATTTACTTTCACCTCCTCCGTCTTTCCTTGCTCTCCACCCTCTTGTAATCACTTGCCTTCTGATTGCTCCCTTCTCGCCTCCTCTCTCTCCTCCTCCTCTCCTTTGGCACCTTCTTGGAAAGCTCCAGCAAGAAGGAAGATATTAACAGGATGAATTCAAATGTCATGTACGATAACAGATGAATAGATTTTCAGAGAGAGGGAGAATGACATGCAGACATTAGAAATGCAAGATATTAGTAAATGGGAAAAAAATACAACAGGATGATAAATTTGAATATCATCTGCATGTCTGATAACAGGCAAAGAAAACAGTCATTGAGGCAGACAGATACGTTATTAGAATTGGTAGTTATCGATGAGAAAAAATATGTTCTGCCATAATGAATATGAGTCTCATACACGCGTTCAAAAAGCTTTCAGTTGACTGGGCAGAGAGTTAAGAAGAGATTAGACTGTTTATTGATGAGAATTTGAAGCAATCATTTTGAGAATGTCACTGCTCTGTGCGACAGATGAGATGGTTACCTCTCTCAGCTTTCTGTGTCTGTTTATATAAATAAACACCCGAGTAAAGTGTTTATACTGTTGAGAGAGAGAAGGGGTTACGGAGAGATAGGATTTTGGGGCTCGCTTTGAACGCTACTGCATCAGCAGTTATTAGTGTGAATACATTGGAAGCATGCACATAGGAACATACCAACATATTCAGATGGAAGAGGGCCTGTTGTTTAGCACTACTGTATAGTGTGCAATGAGCACCAAGATGGAAACAACACTAGAGCTAGCAAAGTATCATCTGTTGGTGTTTAAGCTAGTCTGCTTTAGTGGCCATTTGTTTCAGCAGGAAAACCAACCCTCTTAAAGGAAAACTTCACCCACAGAATGACCATCTGTATATTAATTACACACTGTGTGTGATACCTTAAATTTCTGAAGAAAACTTTGTTTTCCCAAATACCTCCATGGTGAACGAAACTCTATCAAACATCTGTCTACAAACTGTCACATGACTTGTACCACATAATCCAAGTAGGATTTACCCAGTGATATGCTCAGTATTTCCCAAATATGTATTTTCACTTCACATGTATGTTTGAACTTTGCTCAGGCAGAGCTCTTATGCATGTGTGTGCTCAGGCACACTCAGGGCACACTAGCAGTTGGCAGAAGTTTTTCATATTCCAACGTTTTAGCATGAAATGCATGTGCCTGGGGAGCAGTGAGCATACAACTGGATAAATGGGATTTGGGATATACTGCACAAGTTGTGTGAGCATTTTTTTACACTGATGTTTTGATATAGTTTTGCCGTTGACCCTGTTTACTTCACTTCATGAAGGATGTTTACCTGTTTTTGGATTCTTCATTCACCATGGAGTCATGTGAGAAAAAACAAAGTTTCTTCATTTATTCAGCAGAACTTACTGAGTAACTGATTTAATGGTCATTTTGTGAGTGAAATATTCTTTTAAGTCGTTTTAACACATGGAACCCTCTGAATTTCAAGGTTCAAATGATGCAGTAACGTTTGACATTTATGCTTATGGTTCATTGTATATCATCTTCAATCATCAAGTCTTTTCACACCATGCATAAACACTCTGGAAAAAATAGAAAAACTAGGTTTTATTTTTATAGCTCTGGCTAATGGCTCTGTCATGATAATAGAACTGATTACACCAAAGTAACTGCCAGGAAGTTGAAACCCTGCAAGAAACCCTGGGGGTCAGACAAACAGACAGGTTGTAAACAAACTCCTGGTTAGTCCAATTTAACTGTACCAGAAAATAAAGGTTCACAATAAATTTAACCTCACTGAAACAGCCATCCAGGTTTAGGGACCAATTTCCCTCTTCAATTTTGACTCTCTGTGCTTGGGTCGTCACACAAGTGACTTGGTTTTACTTACAAATACTCACTCACTTGCCAGCTTATTAGGTGAAACTAGCTAAAACTAATACATCATAATTTTGTGGATGTTATAATGCTAAGTTAATGTTGCATCAGTTTCAGAGATGTGTTTTGGAGGATGTGGTTTGGTTCTGTTTAACTGTATTACGCTATACTGATCATAGCTAGACTTTTATTATTTAGCCTCATTGATATGAATGGATGGGGTATGATAATAGAAAGACCCCTTAGTATGCTGTAGCATGATTTAAAATGGGGCCTTCGTGGAGGACTGTTGCATTGCATTAGTTTCATTTGATTTGATTTCACTTTATAATCAAAAAATGTTTTAAATTTGTCTCATGTGTCAGGACATCAACTTTTTCACATAAATACTAAAATACAAAACAGCATTTAACCAAACAACAAAACCATACCACAGATGTTGAAAATAAACATCAGACATCACTAAAAGTGTTGCAATGCAACAAATTAATCATTCCTATTACATTCAGTGTTCCAGCCAGGTACACTGAGACTATATAGAAGCCATGCTCTGATTCAATAGGTTGACACACCGAGGAACGAAAGAGTTCCTTAACCTGTTCAAACAAGACTGTGAGACTCTAAATCTTCCCTGTGATGGAAAAAGCTAATATTCTTCAAATAAAATGTGAGAGGGATTCGACGTAATATTACCTGCCAGAGACAACATTCTTTTAGTAACGCAGCTTGAAAATTTGACTCAAACATTTGACCCACAATTGTTTGAGTGTGGTTTATCTAATAAACTGGCAACTCAGTCAGCGTATCCCCATACCATGATGCGTATGATACCTAATGAATGGTGTTGTCACGTTACGTGCCTTATGTACAGTTACATGGGTTGGTTAAGGCAAGCAACGTTACGTAGGTTAAGTTGTGGAAAAGAAACATGGTTGGGCTTTGTCACGTTACGTTAAGTTGCATACCTAACGTAAAATTGCCAGTAATGCTGCATATGTTACGTAGGTTAGGTTTTGGATAAGAAACATGTTGTCATGTTACGTACTTAACATAAAGTTACATACTTAGCATGATGTTACGTGGGTTAGGTTTAGGGGAAAAAGTACTTAGAAATGACTCAGAGTTTACTTGGTTTCACATGGGACACAAACCCATTTCCTGGGGGAAGTCCTGTGTTGTTTGACCCATCCAACACCCAAACCTGGCTCCTTATGTGAATCTTTGCTCTTTAGACTACTTCCTTCTTCACTGCCCATGGTGCATTAGTCACGTGATGGCAGCCTCCTGTATTACTTGGGTTACATGAGTACTGATGCATTTAGAGTGCATGAGAACAACCTCACCCAGAATAGACAATCTGGCTTAACTGTGAGCTTGTTTGCAAACTGTCTGATTATATGATGACTCATGTTTGTTTTCCTGTTGGAGCTATTTTGATGTTGATGTTGCTGTGTAACAAGATCATGGTTGACGATCACAGTGTTATCACAACCAATATGACTAAAAGCCAGCGCTAAGAACCTTCTTACTATGGTGGAAGCACTGCTGAAGAATGGCAGTGATTTGGAAAATAAGGAAGAAGACCTTTGTATTTTTCATACAGGCTGCCTAAATTCTGAATTTTGAAAATCATAATTTATTTTACTATTGTACTAGTAAGAGGGCGTGTGTGAAAAGGACTTTGTACCCACTTGTCATATGTTTATGTTTCTAAACTGTTAACTGATTTGATGTTTACTAGCTTTTACGGTTTGCAAATAAGTTATGTAAAGCATCCTCCAAACCTTTCTTCTAAACAATTCTAAGGCAGATCACTTGATTGCAGAACTGATGGAAAGGATGCAGGATAATCATCAAGTGCATGCTAGTTGATTGTGGTTAGTATGTTAGTCTATTTAACCCCTTTTGTGTCAAATAACCAACCATCATCTAGAGGTTTATTCACTTCAACACGTTGTCTAAAGTAGTGACAGCAGCTGGCGGATTTGATGTTTATGGCCTTAAGACAAATTGATTAGCTTCCTGCTGTAGTAACATACACATTTTGAAAACATAAGACACTAAGAGTGACTAACAATACATCATTCACCCAAGGCTCATGTAATTCACTCAACATAAAGAACAGTGGTAACAGTTGAAGTGTCTGCACAAGTCTCTGAATACCCTTCAGATTTGTTAGGAGTTAGTATAACTATCACATAAATGTGGTGAGAAGCTTGACTTTTCTTGGCATGCTGATTGAAGTGAGTGCAGGTCAGCCTCAGTTCCTGCTCGTAGTCCTTGTGCTGCTGCAGCTGCTGTTGCTGTGGGGGGTTTGTCTTTCCAGCCAAGATGCAATTTAGCTGCCCTCGGCCAGCACCGGGCCCTCCGTCTCTTAATAACTGCCACTGTTATGAAGTGTTGACAACTAATATCAAGGGATAATTCAACCAGCATGCTCGGACCCCCCTCTGCTTTATTAAGAACCTGAATGCTTTCAATTTCCTCCAGCAAGCAGCCTGAATGTGTTTTATTCTCTCTTCCTCACAGGCTCTCTCAATTTTTATGTCATCATCCTTTTACCTGTTTCTTACTATATCCTTCTTTTTTTCCATTTCCTCTTCCTTTTTTGTACGTTTCTTCCACTTTCACTCTTTTCATTTTCTAGGATTTGTCATGGCCCCCCCCTTTTTTTTTTACCTGTATCCTACCCACTTCATTTTCTCTATTTTTCTCACTTGCCCTCACTTGCCCACTGTGTAATTTTTTTCTCCTCTCTCCTCAGCATCAGGAGGAGCAGAGAGTGGCAGCAGTGGGGAGAAGAGTCCTACTGGTGGGTCTTCAGCGTCATCAAAGCGGGCTCGTACAGCGTACACCAGTGCCCAGCTGGTTGAGCTGGAGAAAGAGTTCCACTTCAACCGGTACCTGTGTCGGCCGCGGCGTGTGGAGATGGCCAACCTGCTCAACCTGTCCGAACGTCAGATCAAGATCTGGTTCCAGAACCGACGCATGAAGTACAAGAAGGACCAGAAGTCCAAGGGCCTGAGCTCCAGTTCTGGAGGGCCCTCCCCTACTGGCTCCCCACCCCTCACCATGCAGTCCTCCGCCAGCTTCCTTAACTCAATGCACCCTATGGGAGGGGGAGGCGGGGGTGGAGGGGCAGGCTACGATGTCCCATCTCCGCCATCCTTTGGCAAGCCCCACCAGGGAGTGTCTTACTCCATGTCCACTGCCTACTCCAATGTCTCCATGAAGGGCTGCCCCCCCCAACAGAAGTATGGTGCCCCAGACCCGGACTATGGCGACCCCCATCCTCACCATGGCCTGGTGCAGGCCAACAACGCTGGCTACGGGACTCCCACCAACATGCAGGCTAGTCCAGTCTATGTGGGGGGTGGCAGCTATGTGGAACCCATGCCTGGCTCGGGGCCCTCCATGTATGGGCTAAACCACCTCGGCCCCACGCCACCCCACCACCAAACCATGGACTACAACGGCGCGGGGCCTATGTCGGCAGCCAACCAGCACCATGTGGGCGGAGGGGGTCCTCAGGGTCCCTGTGACCCGCCCACACACCCGACGTACACCGAGCTGTCGGCGCACCACACCTCGACTCAGGGCAGAATCCAGGAAGCACCCAAGCTCACTCACCTGTAGCAGGTTTGGAACAAAATGACAACGTAGGAAATAGTGAAGACAACACAGAACACGTAACACGACGTGACTCACTAACAGACTAACTAACATGGGGACTCTACTGCTGCAACGGGGTGGCAGGAGACACAAAAGGGGACAGACGGGAGCCATCCGGTGATTTGTCCTGTGCTCCACAGCCACAATGGGGAGCGATCAGTGTTTGGTGTTGTCCAGCCCCACCCTGTTTCCACTGCCTTCTGATTAGGGCTAGAGCTTCCACTGTTGCCTTTGAAGTGCAGTTCATTTAGTTTAAAAAAGACAAAAGTTATGCCCATTATCAAGTAGCAATGATGCACACAAACCATTTGTGTTGCCAAAAAGTCAATAAGAGGCACATATCTACAGTGTAAAAGCACTGAAATTAATGGAAGTTACCAAAATATGTCCAAGAACTTTTTAAGCTGGGACCAAACGTACTCTCTGCTATGAACACTTGCATGAGGAAAATACATTTTAAAGCATTCGACAGTGCATTATCAGTTTTTAAATTTAACTTACATATTCAAAATTGCTTAAGGGTTTAGAGTATGTTATCAGTGATTTATTTTATATTTTAGTACTCTTGGTTTCACATTTATCATGAACCTTTTTAGAGCAATTTACACTCAGTGAAGCATATTGTAGGCGTGGGAGAAGAAGTGTACAGTCAATTGTCTCCCACGTTCCCCTGGGGACAATAAATGTCAGGAAGCTCGTCTCGTGGCACTGGTGCAGAGACATATCGGCAGCTGTATGGCATAACAGGATCTATGGTGAGCACCATTGTTTCATTAGGCAGATAATCTACTGCACAGTCAATCAGAAAACTGCAATACTGTACTCAAACAAAGCAGATGTCAGTTTTGTATTAAATATATTTCTCAAAAACAAAACAAAAAATCTGAAAGGACAGAAAAATCTTTCTGTATGATGCATGGGTGTCAGAATCAGGGGGACAGAGGGGACACACCCCCCTCAATATTTAGAACATTTGCATTTGCAAAAAAAACATAGACATAGCTGTTATTTTGACAAAATTCAGGAATTTCAACCATAAATTGATGCAGAGAAGGCACAAATTGGTGCATATAGAGTCACCAGAATGCAGGAATTTGCTAAATATTTTATGGTTGAGGACTCCCACACCCCCTGTATCATAGACCTATGTCTCCCCCGCCTAATGTTGAAATGTAACCTATGCCCTTAGTATAATGTGTTTAAGTTACTCAGCAAAAATAACTGCAAAACAGTTTTTGTGTGGGTGGAGCAAATTACAGCAGTAGCTCAGCTAGCATGTTGTTAGAGGTAGTATGTGGTTTAAAATTGTACTTTGATAATAAAATCTCCCCCCTAAGACACGCACATATACAAACAGCTCTCCCGCCTGGTAAATGAAATTGTTGAGATTTTAATGGGCAGTTAACGAGGTGGTTAGATTTATGACGCTGAGCTCTCTCCCCCTCTAGGCAACACATGTTGTTGTCAGCCGAGCTGAGCTATGTGGAGGGCTCTGCCTCTCCATCAGCCAGAGAGAGAGAACAGAAATATATGGCTGAAGCTGGCAGCACTCGTCTTCCTCCGTTCCCCTCATTCGACAAAGCACGTAAAAGCCACTGGATGGTCCTCCCTTCACTGTCCCTTTTTGCCTCCTGCTGTACCTGTCTCTGTCCGTCTAGACTGAATCACTACTAACCCACCGTCTCCTGTCTGTGGCAGCAGCACATGGCTTCTGAAGAAGGCAAAAATTTCCCACAATCCGCCACAGACCGCCCCCCCCACACGCACACATCCATCACTACACATGCACTCACCACCCCTCCCATCAATCTAACAGGGTTTAAGAAGCTATGAGCTCAAAGGCTAAACTAGCTCCCATAGACACACATCTGTGCTAAGCTATGCTAGTTAATCACAACTCCATACACACACACACACACAGCAATGCTAAGCTAGCTTCCTTCCGTTGACACACATTCACAGCCAGGTTCGGCCAGCTGTTGACATCTTTAAACAAACAGGAGAGGACATGGAAAAGAAATTTTTAATGTTCTTATTTTAGCACATCATCGACACAGGGTAAATAATAAGAGTGGAGAACACTATTTATTTATGTTTGGGTAAGTCATTGCCCTCTCTCTCTCTTTCTCTCTCTCTCTCTCTCTCTCTCTCTGTCTATCACTTTGGAAGGGTTCACTTACATTAGCGGACACCAATGCGTAAAAGTCCACATTTTATATTGTTTTGTTTTGTTCTCACATATCTTGACTTTTAACGTGGATACAGGGTATATATTTGAACAAAAATGCATGTCCCAGAAATGTGGGCTGATGTGTATCACATATTTTTAAAACAACTTGATTTATTTGTCTGAACTGTCAGTGAGGGGAGTTTGGGACAACATGCACATCAGACTGTTACAGCTGGGGTTCAAACCAGAACACAAGCTGTGTGTGGTTGACCGCACTTCACTCTCTGCTGTTCTGGAAATAAATCCTCTGATTGTTTTTTAAAAGTGCAGATTTACACAAATGCTTTTCACATCTGGGCATCATTGTTGCACTTAGAGTTTACATTTTGATGGTTAAAGGTAAAAAATAATAATAATAAAATCTTATTTTGAAGACGGAAGGCCCTCCAATCAAAGCGTCTTTCGCCAATGTGTGTTCAAGTGAACATTCATATATAAATATTTATTTGTTATAGCCAGTTTAAAAAGACTTTCTGTTTTGTATTATTATTATTTATCCTTCATGTATTTATATCGAGGAAAAAATACTGTACTTTTTTAGTATTTACCTGTTATGAAAGAAAAAAAAAAAACATTGTGTTTCTTCTTGTCCATTGTACTGAAGTTACATTTTTTAGTTGTTGTATTTTAGAAGAAAATAAGTAGTTTTTATGTTCCTATAATGACCCTTGTACATACATGTCTTGGCTTGTACAGGGAAAAGGGCAAGGATGGGGATTGGTGACCCGTCCGTGCATAGTCGGAAAATTTAGACAAACTATTAGCTGGAAAAAAGAACGAGTCTTTTTTGGAGAAAAACAACTTCTTTCTTTGTCCTTTGTAGCTCCTTTTCTTTCATTGTTGAGAGAGTTGTCTGTCGAGCAATTCTTTAATAAAATGTTATGTTATTCAGAGTTATTGTCAGTTTGTTCATGATTCTCAGGTGTTTGGGTGAATCGCTATTACAGACATTATCTTGAAAACCCAGACAGTCCCATCTAACACTTTGTTAGGCAGTGTTACTGTCAGGTGAAAACCCGCCAACACCAATTGTATTGACTGCCATGGCAACACACAAACAACCCTTTGCACTGCTGGGCTCCTCCTGTCTGCCAGCTGGGGCAAAAATCACTATCAAAATATGCAAATATTCGCACAGCAGGATGAGAACTCAACAAACTTTTTGCTGATTATTTAATTTAAGGATAACATATTCTTTCAAAAAATATATTTAACCTACTTAAAGGGTAGCTTCTGTAATTTTCAACCTGTACTCATTTTTGCATGTTTTTGCTTCGAAATGATTAATGGGAAATTTGTCCGGTATTGAGCGAGATTGCTATCAGTGTATGTCCACTGAAAGAGTTTGTTTTTGCCACTGACAGATTCAGATTGTTATACTAAGTGTTGAACAACATTTTCAAAAGGATCCCCACAGAGTTCGATCTTTTTGCTAAACAGTTAGATCCTTTTTGTTTAACCAAAAACATGAAATCACAAACTTACCAGACTGCATTTAAATTAACAGTGATTTTAACCTGTTTAGAGCCAGCATATTTTCACATCTGACTGGGTGAATTAAGGGTTCATTTCAACCAAACCAGAGCTGGTGATCATTGGAACAGTGGAGAGATGCCTTTTGTAAGATTTGTTTGGTTACTGTTGACTTTCAGATAAGTGTGTTTTATAATAATAAAATAATTGTTAATTTAAATGTAGTCTGGCAGGTTTTGCGATGGTGATTTGGGCTGTTTCTGGTTAAACAAAAAGGATTTTACTATTTAACAATCAGATCTACCTATGAAGGAACCTTTTCCATATTGTTATCAGACACTTATAGTAACAGTGTAAGTCTGTCAGTGGCAAAAAGAAGAACTATTTGTGAGCGTAAATTGACGGTGCACAAATGCCCCAAGTGGTTACATTGCAACTTGTTTTGCAGCTGCTGGCTGCAGTGGTCTAGCTCAATACTGGACCAATTTTAAAAACAAATAACTAAATAAAAAATTCCCATTAGTCATAGAGTTGAAACTGAAAGGTTAATATCTTTAATAAACGAGACAGCAACATTAGTTTACCTAAATCTTTTTAATGCACATATAACTGTTCAAATCTTGAACAAATCACTTTGCTTACAATTGTTAAGTGATGCGTACAACAAGTATTGGCCTGCATTAGTATCATTTATAATATGTTCTAGTGTAGGTGTGACTGCTTTCAAACAGCATATCTCTAGTTCAGGAATGACCTGACACTGATGCCAGTATTGAATATCGGGTCAATACCTCAGGCTAAAGCGTGGCATCACTGTCAGCAAACTTTCTCAATAATTACATCTGGAGCCTAGAGCGACATGTTACATGTCAGAGGGAAAATATCTTTGGCCTTTAAGAAAACTTCAAATGCACTTCCAGTCTCCATTATGACTTACAAAGTGTCTGTTGGTGCAGACAAATGTTCCACTGGTAGCTTCTGCTACTGTTTTGCTGGTGGCTGGTATGCATGTATTATATTGATTACCAGCACCAATGATGCACCATACTGGGCTGCACCCCAGTAAAGGTCTAAGGTCGGGTCCAAGAGTTATTCCTGAACTAAAAAACTTCTACTGCTTGTTTTTTCTTTTCTTTTTTAAGGGTATTCACAATGACTGTAGCTCTGTTGTTTTTGTCTGAAAACTCCAAACTATTAGTCAAAATCTTTGTTCAGTAACAGCAAAAGCTCAAACTCACTCAGAACTTGCCTTAATATTTAATGTCTTGTAGAGTATGGCACCTGACAGATTATATGTAACTCACTAATGCTGGAGAAAACAGTTGAGACTCTACAAAAATAAAATACGCTTTTGCAAAAATGAATGCAGGTTATGATTTGAAATGATAAAAAACAGACCTGTGCTACTGAAGTGTCCTTGAGCAACACACTGAAACCCTATCTGACCCCTAAATCTGGACATTTCACACGGGAACAATCTGTCCCTCTGCGTAAACACTGCTCACTTTATTCCAAGGATCCCAGTTAAATTCAGTGGTGTTGTGGAGCCACTTCTGTACAACTTAAGTGGTTTAACTTGAGAGAGACCTTGAAGTGTGGTTGAAAGCTCTCGAAAAATCTAGTGAGTGGAGCCTCAATTAAGATTTTTTCTTTAGTCTATATAGCAGACAGTCCAGCAGATGGTTGGAGTTAAATATAAATATGGGCAATTTCTTTTACAGATGTCTTGTATTGCTTAGTCGTACCATGCAGAAACTCATGGGCATCAGACATTTTACTATTCAGCTAATCTCCTGGTAAACTATTTAAGAATATATCACCATTTGAATTATCAGCTTATTTTTATAACTATTTTTAAAGCTTATTTTACTCTTACTTAGAAAGTTATTTTTCATTCTTTGGGAGCAAAATAATAAGACCTTTTTCAACAGTAGGAAACACAATAAGTCAGCTGTGACCCAAATTTTACTGGACCAGAGTAGAAACTGGGTACCAAAAGCAGAGGGCTTTCAAACAGCGATCAAAGCTCAGACATTTCAACTTAAAATTTTCTCCTTTTCAGCTTTTCTTTTTCTGTTGTTTTCTCTCTCTTTCCACACACACTGATGATCTTCTCGCCAGCTTTGTGTCCTATGTTGATGTTTATGACTAAAAAAAGCCCCGAGGCCCAGTCACATGGTCTCTAACGCCCCAACCCCACCTCCACCTTCTCTCTCTCTCTCTCTCTCTCCTCAGCACGCGCTTGTGCTGAGAGGCCTGAGAGCAGCATAAAACTTGAGACATAAATCAGGCTCCCATAAATAATGGCCGTACTTCCCTTTACATCTCCGTTGGACTAACAGACAATAAAAACACCAATAAGCAGAGATTGGATCTAATTTATTGCCTCATAAAAACAGACGGAGAGCTCGGCTCGGCCTCAGCAACGCACTCACAGCTGAAAACACCACAGCTATTACTGTAGAACACGCTCACAGCAGGTACACGGGCTGATCTGGAGTCAGAAATTACAAGTGCAATTTAATAAGGTTACGATTTTTAGGTGTGCTAAGCAGGAAATGTGTCCAAAAGGTACCAGTCAGATGTGAACACGTCTTGGTTTATCATGCAGTTATATTAATAACAATACTAATGAATGTACTAATAGAACAATTCTGGTCATTTTTACATTTTTACTCTAAAAAGAAAGAGGAACCATAATTCATGAAAGGTTGATTCTAATGCTTTTTTACTGTCTTACCGGAAAGAGGTCTTGGACCAATTAAAATATTAAATACCAGTAATTAGTATTTATTAAAATGAAATACAAATGAAACGCAGTCAAAGTACAATCAATTGATTTACCCTCAGTTAACCCCAAAAACAAACAAACAAAAAAACCTGATAGCAAAATAGAATAAGTCAGTCGACCAATCCACACGTCCCATGTTATGACGAACATAAAACAGAAAAAAAAACTCTCCAACAAAACTTCCAAAACTGCTCCGAAATGTACCAAAAAACAAGAATTAAAAAAAAATCCTGACATAATTAAAGCGAGATGGAGAAAATAGGTGTGCTGCTGCAGCTCAGTCAGCAGATTGTATCTTCTGTGTTTGGGCTTGTGTCTTGGTGTGTGTGTCCGTGCAGCCTCGGCCTACTCACTGCCTGCGCTTTCTGCTACGTTCAATGGCCCTCACTCCCACACACATTTCTGCTTTTTTATCTGCCTCTTTTTTTCAGAGTCAGGGAGCGAAGCCAAATGGCATGGGAAAGAGAGAGAGAAGGGGGTGCGAGCTAAATAGCTTATATCCATTTATCCCTTGTATCTGAGTCGTTTTATTATATATGTTTTCCTCAACAGATTAAATATTACTGCGTGACGTTTACACATGGGCGTATTTTCTGTGCGTAAAACCGGTGCAAAAACAATAAAACACGGCGAATAGTGGATCTAACTGAAGAGAGACAGAGAGAGTACGACTCGAGGGTTTCTTGGTATTTAGGGGCAGAGAGGGGCTGCTGTCAGGCTCTTTGCACGGAGAGAAAGATTGATCACCGCACTTTTTTCCCACTCGGGGCTCCTCGTGCCCTCCCCAAAATATCCTCTGCTAAACTCTGGAGTTCCTGATCTTTATAAAAATCTGCATGTGCGTCCTGTTGAGTCTGCAGGCCACTCAGCACACTCTCACTTACAATTATCGTTTATATTATTGCTGCTGTATTATTATTTTTCCTATTAGGAGGAACAGGAGGCCTGCGCTTTGCCTCCTTTTCGGAGCGACCTCGCTGTGAACTCTCCCTCTCTCTCTCTCTTTCTCTGCGTAAACACACCGACCATTTTTAACACACATACATCACACTGAGAGGGTGAGAGAGGTAGCAAGCAAGAAGACATTTGGAGCCTGTGTGCAGAGGCTATTTTAGTGAGATTATATTTAGATAATGTTTAGGTTCCTCTCTGTCTATCTTACAAATACACATGGACAAATGCTCTAACAACTAGTGTACTAATAAACAAACATAAACCCAAATACATGAAACAAAAAGTTGTTCACTTACACACCAACAGGCTCCCTCTCTCTTCCCAGTAAAATATAGATTTCTGCCTCTCTGCTTTGTAAGAAGCCAATCTGCTTCATCTTCACTACCTGAGTACAAATGTTCATCATCTTCTCCTGAGCTGCTGCGCCATTTAAACCCCTCTCCAAGTTTTCTGTGTCTAAACTGGGGATTTTTTTAGCCTCTGTCACACTTTATAAGATTAATGAGCTGAGTGCTGTAAACAGTAGAAGGAGCCATATTGTAAACGGTGCTGGCCAGCTCCGTTCACCTAATGTTAACCGTCATTACATCACCCAGAGGACCGAAAAAATGTCCGAGGGATGCTCTATTGTTTGTGCGTAACACCGGGCCGGGATGCGCCTGCCCGCCGCCCACACAGCGCACATGGCGACCGTCGTTTTTTCTCCCCACACTTTCCCCCCCGTTAAGACAAAACAATAGCAGCTACCCTGTCATATAGCCCCTCTTTGCCACAGCATTTGGTGGAAAAATAATAATGCTGCTTCCCACAGCCATCGCCGCCGCCAGGCCCGGGCCGTTGATTGGATGATTTGGGTCACATGACCAGGAATTGGCTGCAATTTCGCCCCACAGTTCTTCAGTTTAGCCTACCCAGGTCCCCATACGCTAGTAATATCACCAATATACACAATTATTATATAGCCACCGCATTTACGCCATTGCGGTCGGGAGCCTATATGCTCGTGCGTTTTTTCATTTCGTTTTATTTTTTTAA
The DNA here is from genome assembly GCF_041903045.1 of Epinephelus lanceolatus. Taxonomy (NCBI): domain Eukaryota; kingdom Metazoa; phylum Chordata; class Actinopteri; order Perciformes; family Serranidae; genus Epinephelus; species Epinephelus lanceolatus. Next base: position 7,656,125 of record NC_135751.1, read on the forward strand.
GAAGCCATATTGTGTCGCGTGCGTGTGCGAGCGTGCGTGTGTGTATGTGTGTTTTTTTATTTTTTTTATTTTGGGGAAGGGATTGTTCGGGGGTCTCGCCGTTTGAGGTTGAAGCCGGTTTGAGGGAGCTATGAATTTTGAATTTGAGAGGGAGATCGGTTTTATAAACAGCCAGCCGTCCCTAGCAGAGTGCCTGACGTCCTTCCCCGCCGTCCTGGAGTCATTTCAAACTTCATCAATCAAGGAGTCGACAGTAATTCCGCCTCCCTTCGAGCACACCATCCCCAGCCTCAGCCCCTGCACAGCCAGCCAGCCGAGACCGGCTGCTGGGAGCCAGCAGAACCGGAGAACCTCCGTCACTAATGGCCTCCAGACGCACCACCGAGGCGCCCAGCAGCCCTGCCCGTCCGGCCAGGCCCCTGCCCCGGCCACGGCCACCCCGGCCGGTCCGCTGGCCCACGAGTTCCCCTGGATGAAGGAGAAGAAGTCATCGAAGAAGTGCACTAAGCCTGGGAGCAGCTCCAGTGGTGGCGGATCCATCCTGCCCCCTGCCTCGTCCTCCCCGTCGCCGACCGCCTCCGGGTACGCTTCGGCGGGCATCGAGTCACCCACAGGTCGGTATGCTGGGAAGCGGGAGCCAGTATGCGTGTGTGTGTGTGGTGGGAGGGTGAGGGATGTGCAGCCTGAGCTTTAATTTTCTGTCTGCATCTTCATTTCACTTCCACTTCAGAAATTACCTATCATTTATTACACAGAGCATGGATTTGGTTAGATGACATTGTCTTTTTCTTCCTCAGTGAGTGTGTACGTGTGTGTGTGCGCGCGCGTGTGTTTGTGTGTATTGTGCAGTGCTATGATGCTGTGTCAACAGGGAAGCCATATCTGGACCACTGCATTATGCTGCAGTGCTTTGCACTCTCTCATCATGCATTTAAATATGCACCTATTAACATATTACGCACATTTTAAGTCATTTATAGGATCACTGTGTAGAATTAAGTGCAAACCTCCCCTCAGTACCTGTTAGTTCTGTAGCATCTATTGCCCAAATTTCCAAAATGCATTCTGTCCATATATAATTATTTATCGTGCGTAAAGACGCACAGAGGGCTTATTTTTATTTTATCTGCATCCTGCAGATGATTGCTGCTGCTGCTGCTTGTATCATTCTGTTCATTGGGTGGTGTGATTTGGAATCAGCAGCAGCAGCATCACCCTGGCATTATATATTCATAACACAACTGAGATGGTAGCCATATTGGATGGAGGTAGGATATACGTATAATGGCGAGGCAAAGCACCCGGACAAAATATGTTTGGGTGGGGGTTGGGGGGAGGGGTATAAGCTACATCCACACAGGATACAGACTGCACACAATCAGATTTTCTTGGTTTAGGACATTTCTGTCTTGTATACTGGCCTCCATAACAATCAATGCATTTTTTTTTAAGTTTTTCTTTCCTCGCTTCTCCAAACACACAAAATCCCACCCCATTCATTTTAATGGTATTTCTTGTTTCCTCGTGTTCCAATTTCCTGCTTTTTCTGATCTCATTCATAAAGCCATTCATGGTGTTAGTTATGTTCCTGACAGATGCCGCCACATTGGTTTCACATCGACATTCCCACATATCCCTGCACATTTCCTCCCTATCCCATGATTTATTTATTTTTCTCTCTTTGCATTTCTCTGATCACACGCCGCAGCCTCTCACAGCAGGCTGCACTGGAAGAGAGAAACACTTTTTGACATTGTGATCATCTGTCTTTATCTGCCTTTTCTTTGCTTTATTATTATTATTTTTACCAGCAGCAAATTGGTCCGCTCTTACAGTTATGGCTTTGGCTGCTACTGTAATTGGAAGGAGTATTTTTTACGACACTTTTTGTGTTTTATTACTGTTTTATTACAAACAGAAGAGCCGAGGGGAATTCTGCTCGATGCTGAAGCAGCTTATGTCTTGGCTGGAAATCTTGAACGCAATAAAATTGTAGAGGTTTTACAGGGCTCTTATGAAATAGATTACAATTCCAAGTTTAAACGAAATATAAAATTAAAATAAAAAATGAGAATAGCTTGTGCACAATAAATCAACCACATCATTTTTCTCCCCTTTTATTTGTCTTTGTGTCCCTGCAGACCCGAGCCAGGCGAGTCTTGATAGTGGAGGAGCCGGGTCCCGCCGGCTGCGCACCGCCTACACGAACACACAGCTGCTGGAGCTGGAGAAGGAGTTCCACTTCAACAAGTACCTCTGCCGGCCCAGGAGGGTGGAGATCGCCGCCCTTTTGGATCTGACCGAGCGGCAGGTTAAAGTTTGGTTCCAGAACCGGCGCATGAAACACAAGCGACAGACTACGCACCACCGGGACGGCGGTGGCGGAGGAGGCCACGAATCCGGCGACCCGGGCGGGTTTGAGCCGCTCGAAGGCGCCGATGCCTCATCCCCGTACTCAAGCCAGCCGTTGGAAGCGTCTGGCACAGGGGAGGCTACATCGGACGGCGAGGCGGGGAGCTGCAATCCATCTTCGGCCAACGCCTACGCTAATGACAGTGGGGATAATGCACAACCCACGCCGGAGAAGGGAGGCCGATTGAGCCGTCCCGAACGCCCACCGCTACCAGAGGCATCTGGCTCCTCTGACTCTGCTGCGGCGCACCACTCCCCGCCGGCGTTCCCCGCGACGACCTCCGCTGATAACACGGGCCTGATGCAGCTCAACGAGGCCGGGCCCACAGCAGCAGCGGCGGCCGATCCGTCATTCTCAGAGCAGCAAGACTCCTCCATCACCTCAGCCTCCTCCTCTGCTCCTCCTGCCGCCTCCTCATCGGCGCTCCCCGATTTGACCTTCTTTGCCGGGGACGCCTGCCTGTCACCCAGCCTGCAGAGTTCCCTGGACAGTCCGGTGGATTTCTCCGAGGAGGACTTCGACCTGTTCACAAGCACACTGTGCACCATAGACCTGCAGCACCTCAACTTCTGAGGCCGGCTGCAGATGTGAAAGAAAAAGACGAATAAAGAAGGAGTGGACGGACAGGCCTGTGTGGATGAACAATCGAGCGGAGGAGACTCGGCGAGGACTCTGTTGTTTCAAAAGCATAAAAGCTTCTCGGCAACATTCCTGAAACAATTCTGAAAATTATGTTCGTTTATAAATATATTTTTCCTCTTCTTGCTGGTTTTATTTTGCGGCTATAATGTAGTTTAAGAGAGATGCGTCTAATTTCATTTTATTTTTATTTTTATTTCAAACATCGAAGGGAAATAGTTTTTGCTTTTTCCACGATCGAAACGTTGTGGATTTTTTCTCTCCCCTTGTTCAGGTATTTATTGCCTTTCTTGTTTTTCGGCCGTTTTCGTTAAAATGATTAACCCTTTTCAGTATGTGTGGATTTATTTCCTCTAGTGCATTCTGGTGCAGCTTCATGGATCCTTAATAACTTCTCAGGAACTGTTCACGGAGTCTAGGCGCAGATAGCTGGACTGCTTTTAGAAAATCTCAACTGAAGAATGAATTCATTTTCTCTCTCTGAGCGAGACAAGACGAGAGAGAGAGAGAGAAGCCCTGCTGATGACCCGAGTTTTAGACCCTAGTTTATTTATTGAGATTCTTTAATAGTGAAAATCCAAATTATTTATTGTACATATATTTTCATAGTGGAATAATAATAATAATAAAAACACACAAACATTTACGATGTGGCCTATGTCGTTTTATTTTAGGCTATATGAATGCAAGGGGACCTGAATATCCACATAGTAATTATGCTGAGACATGGAATGCAGTAAATATAACTAATACATTTACCTCTAATAATACAGTGGAATATTAAAATATTAAAAAAAAAAAAAAAAAACAAACGAAAGGAGCATTCAATTGCATTTTAGTAGTAGAACTATTAAATCTGGTTGCTGTTACTTGTACTAATAAACAATATTTTTGTATTTTTATACTATATATAATTTCCATAATACACATTGCAATTAACCATAAGCACATACTTTTCTGTTTTGTTATTTTTGCCCCTAATTATTAAGTTAGCCCACAATTTGTCCTCATAATTAAATATGTGTTATTTTATTGTATTCTAATCTTGTAATATATATATTTTAATTGTGGCTCATAATTTGAACTGCTCGCAGATTTCAAGTTTAAATGCATGGCTCTGTCTAGTTCTGCCACGGTATAAAACAAACATATTGTATAGCCTGATATAGCCTGGTATGGCTCAGAATGGTTCAACATGTGTTTACACAGAGATAACCCTGCAGACTGAGATCTTTTCCAGAGCAGATAAAAAGAGGAGAAACAGTCTGAGGCCACAGTAGGGTCATTGTTTTCCCCCATCACACATTAGCTTAGCATGTGTAGCCCTCTCCCTCTGGGCAGGAGCTAAGAGCATGGGTCTCCACCAGCAGTAGCGTTCACCATGTGGGGATAGCAGAGTAACAATGTAGCCTTGTAGCCTACTGACTGTATGTGACCCAGAGCTAACAGTGTAGCACATCACTCTCTATGTATGTAGTTTATTAGTATGGAGGCCAATAGTAGCCCAGCATTGCAAATTCTCTGCCATAGTTAAGCCTGTGGGGTGAGTGTGGACCAAACCCCGAGTTAGCATGGCTAACTCCCTGCCATTGGTGTGTGTGTGGATATGATGCTAACTAGCTGCTCCTCCTCCTGCAGAGTCAAAATGGCGCTGAAGACAAAGCAGGATGTGAACAATGAGCAGTGGCAGCCATTACAGGATGACTGGCTCAGTGTGACAGGCATGGTCTGTGTGTGTGTGTGTGTGTGTGTGTGTGTGTGTGTGTGTGTTTATGAGTGTCAGACTGAGAAAGAGAGAGAGAGAGAGAGGGAGAGAGGGAGATGGAGATAGTGTGTGTATGCATGTTTGTGTGTTTTAGGGTACAGATTCAAGACCGGTTTATGGTTTGTATTTTTTCTTGTAATAATAATAATATCAACAATAATAATAATAATCATAACAATAATAATAATGATAATGATGATAATGATGATAATAATGATAATAACAATAATAATAATAATAATAATAATAATAAGGATTAATATTATTAGGCTATTATTCGACTTTCTGTAACTAAATAGACTGTATTAAAAAATCTGATATTTGCAATATGCACATTGGCTGATACCGGCAACATAGTAAACATCATCAGTATAATGGCCTATTACATAATGCTGTCTATTGTGAAACAAACCTGAGTAAATACTTTCCTGACCATCATAACAGTGAGCTATAGTTTAATAAACCCTGCTGAATGTCCACCAAGCTCCATTGCCTATCTGCCACTCCATCATTGTGGTAGTGAAATGAGAACAAATATATTCAAATTAGATAAATTGTCTCCTTTTCCACCCTTTACCACACATTTATGGTGCATTCATAAATGCATGAGATAGACCTTTATTTCAAGCTAAATGAGGAACTTTTAAACTGAAAGTAACACATCCTTAAGAGTAAGTCCAAACCCAGACTGAAGAGGCTGAACTTCCATTGGTACTCTCTGATTGCTTCTTTTGTTTTTTTGTCTTTTTAATTCCACACTTTTTATGGGCCAGATCAAATATTATATTGCTTAGCACATCCATGGGAATAATTCAGAGACCCACTGACATTCACTGTGTCTCTGACTGATGATTACATACTTATGTTTGATCAATGTATTAAAGGCAGCCTAATTGTCCACACAGGCAATATGGGTCCCTTTGTGTGGTAATGATAGAACATACAAAACTGCACTGAGGCAAACTCACCTAAGGTCTATGCATGTGAGCACGCATTTTAAACTCTGTAGATTAGTTCCCGTGGCAACCAATAGGCACAAAAAGGAGATAACAACCCCATTTCCTGCCTAAAAGACACATCACACATGTCTTTGTGAATTCCATTTTACTGAGCAGCAGGTGTGATATCACTCATTGAAATTATGCAGTCAGTATCAAGAATATGCAACAGAGAAGTAGCTATATTACTAACTCCACTACTACATCTACAAATACAGCAAATACAATAAAATACATAATAAAAAATATTGATTCAAAACAAAGTAAAACCAATATATTTCACAATTAAAATGATATGTAAAGAACAGTCTCTTTACTTATTTATTTTAGTAGATATTAAAGCAAATGTATCTTCAAAAGGGAATCAAAAAGTGGTCGGGCTAATTTAATTTTCTAAGGCACATCTGTTTAGGGGTCCTACATAAAGGCATCATCATCTGAAAAGTACCTTTGGACCACGAAAAGGCTAGAGTCCAGAAGTATTCGGGGCTAGGTCCCTGGCATGTTTTAAAATTGTTTAGTAAAATGTTATGCTGTAACTAAAACTGACATGGTGTTTTGCCTCATTGTAGATCAGTCAGTAGGGGTTTGTGCTGACTCAAGTCTGTTGACAGTTCCGTTTGTCTTAGGCAGCTATGCAGTGAGGCAAATGCACATATAACAGGTTCCTGAAATATTTTATCTTTTATAGTTCAGTTTAGTGAAGATACAAAAGATCTTCAAATTGTGGTAACATGAACTGTCATATTTTCTGGGTCAGGTAGGCGATCAAGTCGCAGAATATTAAAACAATCCAAAGAAAACATATGCATAAAAGTTAAATTCAATATTATGTTTGCTTATTATATGTATCAGTGGCAACATGTAGACAGAAAACAGCAGTGGCCCCAGTATAGAACCATGGGAAACTCCACTGAGCCAAGGCACCTTTGATGAACTCAAAAAAAGTCCTATTTCAAATATATACAGTACAGGCCAAAAGTTTGGACACACCTTCTCATTCAATGCGTTTTCTTTATTTTCATGACTATTTACATTGTAGATTCTCACTGAAGGCATCAAAACTATGAATGAACACATGTGGAGTTATGTACTTAACAAAAAAAGGTGAAATAACTGAAAACATGTTTTATATTCTAGTTTCTTCAAAATAGCCACCCTTTGCTCTGATTACTGCTTTGCACACTCTTGGCATTCTCTCGATGAGCTTCAAGAGGTAGTCACCTGAAATGGTTTTCCAACAGTCTTGAAGGAGTTCCCAGAGGTGTTTAGCACTTGTTGGCCCCTTTGCCTTCACTCTGCGGTCCAGCTCACCCCAAACCATCTCGATTGGGTTCAGGTCCGGTGACTGTGGAGGCCAGGTCATCTGCCGCAGCACTCCATCACTCTCCTTCTTGGTCAAATAGCCCTTACACAGCCTGGAGGTGTGTTTGGGGTCATTGTCCTGTTGAAAAATAAATGATCGTCCAACTAAACGCAAACCGGATGGGATGGCATGTCGCTGCAGGATGCTGTGGTAGCCATGCTGGTTCAGTGTGCCTTCAATTTTGAATAAATCCCCAACAGTGTCACCAGCAAAACACCCCCACACCATCACACCTCCTCCTCCATGCTTCACAGTGGGAACCAGGCATGTGGAATCCATCCGTTCACCTTTTCTGTGTCTCACAAAGACACGGCGGTTGGAACCAAAGATCTCAAATTTGGACTCATCAGACCAAAGCACAGATTTCCACTGGTCTAATGTCCATTCCTTGTGTTTCTTGGCCCAAACAAATCTCTTCTGCTTGTTGCCTCTCAGCAGTGGTTTCCTAGCAGCTATTTGACCATGAAGGCCTGATTCGGGCAGTCTTAACAGTTGTTCTAGAGATGGGTCTGCTGCTAGAACTCTGTGTGGCATTCATCTGGTCTCTGATCTGAGCTGCTGTTAACTTGCGATTTCTGAGGCTGGTGACTCGGATGAACTTATCCTCAGAAGCAGAGGTGACTCTTGGTCTTCCTTTCCTGGGTCGGTCCTCATGTGTGCCAGTTTCGTTGTAGAGCTTGATGGTTTTTGCGACTCCACTTGGGGACACGTTTAAAGTTTTTGCAATTTTCCGGACTGACTGACCTTCATTTTTTAAAGTAATGATGGCCACTTGTTTTTCTTTAGTTAGCTGATTGGTTCTTGCCATAATATGAATTTTAACAGTTGTCCAATAGGGCTGTCGGCTGTGTATTAACCTGACTTCTGCACAACACAACTGATGGTCCCAACCCCATTGATAAAGCAAGAAATTCCACTAATTAACCCTGATAAGGCACACCTGTGAAGTGGAAACCATTTCAGGTGACTACCTCTTGAAGCTCATGGAGAGAATGCCAAGAGTGTGCAAAGCAGTAATCAGAGCAAAGGGTGGCTATTTTGAAGAAACTAGAATATAAAACATGTTTTCAGTTATTTCACCTTTTTTTGTTAAGTACATAACTCCACATGTGTTCATTCATAGTTTTGACGCCTTCAGTGAGAATCTACAATGTAAATAGTCATGAAAATAAAGAAAACGCATTGAATGAGAAGGTGTGTCCAAACTTTTGGCCTGTACTGTACATTTAATATCATCCCTAGGATTCTCACCCACTGTTGCAGACTTTCTGTTATAATGAAATGTCCAACAGAGACATCTAAAACCTGAGGACTGACCAGTATCGGCTGTTCACTTCAAAGAAGATCCAGAGTGTGGCTCTTATGTGTGGTTTCTGAAGTGTTTGAGACACACACCATAACATCTGTTTCTAGTCCACTGTTTCCAACTTTAAATATTTTTGGTCTTAAAATTGTATTGAGCAAATCTGAAGTTAATCAGATTAATTCTCAAGGGGTTTGTTAAAGCAGAAAACATGTCATTTCCTTTTGCCAGTTGGTGGCGCTATGACCACAACTCAGTATTGGCACATACATGTCTTTGGGCGCAACCCCTTTCAAGGATTAGAAATTTGGGGCAGACTGGACAATGTACGCTCAAATTACATCAGTTTCCTGTTTTATGGCAATACACATAAAATGGCCGCCACACTACAGCATTAACATTTCACAAAAACTCAAAATATTACCAATTTTTCATTGTCAAGGTATTGTGATTATAACATCCAAATCTGATACACCATCTAGAAGAAGTACAAAAAAGTTTGCTTAAAAGACATGAAAAACACATGAAATACAAGATGGCCAACTTCTGGTGGGCAAATTAAATAATAATGAATTAATAATAAAAAATATTAATGACAAATATGTCAGAAATTTTAAGAAAAACGTGCATACTAAACTTTGTTAATATTAGGGCAACTTTGTCCCAGCTGAGGTCTTCCACACTTTAGGATGTATTATGGAGCCTGCTATACACGCATGAACACAATCGCTGTATATTTTTTGCATTGTCACAAAGGTTGAATATAATTGGGGGCCACTACAGAGTCGAAGTACCAGGCTCAAGCCCAATTGGACCAAAAGATTGAAATAATTACTAGTTTAAAGATGGGAACAAAGTTTTGTCGGTTTTTGTGCATCCTAAATTCTGAAAACATGTACTTAAAACAAAATTTAAAGCATGAAATGGCTGATGGCTGACTTCCTGTCAGATGAAAAAAAATCACTATACTCCTAATGATCCACTGAAATGTCATGAATGTCAAAAGAACATTATCCCAACCCTGATGTGTGTTTTGGGGCAGTTTTGGAGACCACCTGGCCATACCCAAACCCAATCACTGCAGAACTTTGCAATTTTTGCCAGTTCTGAAGTGTATGCCAATTTAGTGAATTTCTGAGCATCCCAAGTCTCTAAAAGATGTGATTGCACAGCATAATAATAATCTCTACACTTGCACTTTAAATGGTCTAAAAACCTTTGAACGTCACCTAGGATGAAGATACTCTACTTCATGTTCAGACTGCCAAGGCATTTTATCAGCTTCTGCTCAACTGCAGAATGTATCTTTTTACATAACAAAGTCTGTGGATAAATCGTATGTTACAGTGTAATCTGGTCAGGAAGAGATCACAGCTAGTATGGAGATGATGTGTGACCACAGAAGCCAGTAACTCTTTATATGGCAGGTGAGAATTGTACTGAAAAAAACATGAAAAAAATCGAAACCATCCTTGAAAAGGTTAAAACCAACAAATCTAGAATTAAACAAACATATAAACTAATTATCAAGCTGATATCATATCATTTCAAATATGCTACTGAGTTTACCAGACTGAGGACTGGGACGTACAGCATTCACTGCAATGCACCCTCACTCCTGTAACCATCCATCTAAGTGTATCTTGTAGACAAAGAGATTACAGCGGAGTACATCTCTATGCTGGGAGACATATCTCACCTTCTGAGTGCCTGTATGTGTGTGCGAGGGAGAGACTGTGTGTGTGTGTGTGCGTGTTTCAGTAATCTCTCTCTCTCCTGGCTGTCACCGCCTGTCGGCCTGCTGCCATGCTGTAATACGTGGACTGCTCCTTTATCTCTTGCATCACCGTCACCATCACTGTTATGATTTCTCCCTCTCCTGTGTGTGTGTGATATTGCATAACTCAGGCGTGATAGATCACCCACTTAGCAACACTAGTGAAATATGTGAGCGGTGGATTTTTATCATCTTGGGCTTCAAGAGGAAACTTTACCCTCAGACACACAGACAGTCGGGCTGCACTGCTGCTGCACTAAGTTAACACACACACATTTGTTTTTGACACATGTTGCAACCTGCAAGTCAAGTGGTAGGATTAAATAGGAAAAGCCTGGCTCAGCTGTACTGATACTAATACTGTACTAAGTCAGACAAGTTTGATAAAAGGAAACATGGTGATGCCAGTTCCACTTAGACAGATGCACAACTTTGCCAATCCTAGGACAGCAAAGGAATGGCCCTCCTTACTCTGTTTTATTCTGCTTCTGACTGGCTTATCCTAACATTCTTAACCCTAACCCTAACCAATCTCACTCCTCTCGCCTAAACCTAACCAATTCAACCAACAAAGGCAACAAGTGCTTGCCAATCATAGGGAGTGTAGGGTGGGACATTTCCTTGTTATACGAGAATTTGCAAATTTGCACCAGGTGTAGCAGTTCAAGTTTCTCGGTGTCAGGCAATATAGCTTCACAAAGACAACAGCAAAGATTACATTATGTGGTAGAAGGATAAAATTATGATGTTAACTTTTATGAATGAGGCAAAATGACACAAATTGGAGCTCTGGTCTCAATAAAAAAGGGAGAAATAGAGACAGAGAATGACGAGACTATGAGGCAATGTAGCTCAAGCACTGTTGGGTACATGTCCTCTATTCCCCTGCTGGGGATCAGTACAGTAATGTTACACTTTCTATGTATTTATTACTGACTACAGACCATGGTGCTGACCTAACGATGCCCTCTCTTTACTGTGGAAAGTTAGGTTAAGTTAGTTCTTTTTCTTCCTGACACTAACCGCACCTGGTATTATGCCAGTGTGAAAGGATAGCGTTTTCGTCGGTGTCTGACAATGGAAGTCACTGACCAAATGGTGATATTCGATGTCTTTCGAGTGAGAACAGGCTGCTTGAACATCCTCCAAAGATTGTATTTGGTCCAAAAACATATACACGCTTTTGATCAATGCCTTAGCCCCGTTTTAACATCACATTTGCATCCCCATGGTCACTGCAATGCACAGAGGGACATTACCCTTGATCTTTTCTGACAAATGATAATTCATATCATCTTGTAAATATGTCAGCAACCAAGTAATCTGGCCTTTAACATTACCACAGGAATAAAGGAGAAGCAAATCTGGTTGAAGTTGCTGATCTGACATTCGGCTAACTCTTCCTAATGTAGCTAAATGTTAGCTAACTAATTAGCTAGCTTTTTGTTAATATTAGCCACTTTAAGATGTGACTATAAATAGTGTGTGCCATGAAGATTGCTACAATACACTAGCCACATCTTTATTGGTTACCAATAGCCTATTCATAACTGCATTACTTCACAATAGACAGATTTTTCACATCCTGGCAACCCAAAAGTTCCTTCACTGTAATGTTTGAGCTTCACTGTGCTGAACATCTGTGCAGAAGTTGTGTCACATTCATCATCTGAAAAAGGAAAGTTTGTCTGAGCTCACTGTGAATCTCAGTTTTCACACCTGGGTGTACCTACAGAATTTATGACATCACAGTTAGTTTAAAACCAATCATGGTCCAGTATGCTACTTACACAAGTTGTCATCTGTACATTTTGTGTCCAGCTGTTAAAGGTCTAGTGTGTAGGATTTAGAGGCATCTGCTGGCAAAAATGGTGTAAAATTTTTAGAACTATGTTTTCATTAGTTTAAGCGTACTTTAAAATAAGAATTGTGTTGTCACTACCTTAGAATGAGCCATTTATATCTACATACACAGCGAGTTCTCTTCCATAGAGTACACAGTCCAACAAACCTCAGACTTTCACCTGGGAGCCCATTGTTTGCCTCCCGTATTAATGTAGAGCCAGACAATGACGTTTTTTCCTAAATCTAACCACGTGCTTTTGTTTGTGTCTCAGCAATGGTAGTGGTGTTCCGAAACAAACATCACAGCAGACACAGGAGGATACCTAGCATGTAATATGTAGACATGAAAGTCCACTGACAAAGCTGCAATATGTGACAACTTGGAAAAAGAATGTGTTGTTCTCCCACATGCAGTTTCAGTTTTGCAACATCACTGGTAGACGCCACGAAATCCTACAGACTGCACCTTTTAAAAAAACAATGTTTGCACATTCGTAGATTCTAGATTTTTCAAGAAAAAAGAGCAGTAAATGTAATTTTAAGAATTTTAAACGAGTTCATTGAACTAATTGAATTGAATTCAGACACATTATTATTTAGAGTTGAGCATGTTTATGAAGCAGCCTTAACATACTTATTAGTCAAAATAATTGGTATTAGTAAATTAGTAACTTATAAAACTTTTATAAAGGGTGTCTAATTAATTACGACACAGTTATGGCTCATCAATCACAGACCCTTGTGACTTGCCTTCAGACAGGGAGTCTCAGTATGCTTGAAATAAAGCACTTGTTGTCATCTAAGACCATTTGAAAGCGTCTTTCTGATACAGCCCAACATTTTTTGTAACTTTGAAGTAGCAGCAATTAGGTGGTGGCCATGTGCCAGGATAAGAACGTCTCTCTCCACTTCTCTTTATTTATCACCTTTTCTGTGACAGAAAACACCAATGCCTTAGAGGAGAGACTGTCTGAAAGTGTTTGCTTTTATCCCCATTTGAACGATTCATTGCATTGAGAGAGACCACAGAAACACAAAAGATGCAGAGTTCATGGAGAGGCGCTGTGGAGGCAGTCAAAGGAGTCTATAGCTGCAGCATTTACAGCCCACCTCTGATTGTGACATAGTTTGTTTCAGGCATACTGAACCCTTAACTCTACATGCAGACATTTGTACCTGACATTCATTGCAAATTTTTAAGGCAAAATGTTTACGGGTTTCCTTTTTAAATTTAAAAAAAAAAAAAAAAAAAACTTTCTTGGTGTCCAGATTTGACATGCCAAGCTGAGCCACTTTGACTTGTGGCTGGAAAGTAGCACTGTGTCCTGTTCCTTTCTTCTGTCTTGTGTTGCAGTGATGTGGCTGGCCAGTCAGTGCTTACCCCAAAACAAAGCAGGGTGCTGTTTTAAAATTCAAGTGAAATTCAGTGACGGTTGAGCACTTGAACTTGTGGTTTTATGTGCATTTCAGCTAACAGTCTCTGCACAAAGGCTGCTGTCACTGCTGTTGTTCCAGCTCCCTCAGCATGGGCATCTTGTTTATAAAGATTTGAATCCGTCAGTATTCCAGAATTTCAGGTTTCATTTCATAAATACAATAAATGTATGGAAATATAATGAAAATGCAATGAAATTCATGCTTAACATGACCAGGTGTTACTATTGGCCTGCATATTAGAAAATATATCTGGAGTCATATTATATTCAAGGATCGGACATTTGCATATTCACAACATGAATTATTTTTGAATGGGAAGAACACTGGCTCCGGCTATCACTGAGTGCCTCCATGAGGAGCTCAAAAAGACTGAAAAATGCTAACTGCCAGAGAAAATCATTCTGGCCAATTCAAATAGCCTCACAGTGGAGTATCAGTAATGTGACTTTAAATGTGGGATTTGCATTTAAAGGTCTAGTGTATAAGATATGGGATCCAGTGGCATCCAGTGGTGAGGATGGCAGGTTGCAACCAGCTGACACTTCTCCTGGTTAGAATTCCTCCAGTGTTTATGCAGGAGGTTTTACAGGGAGCCAAATTATCCACAGAGGTCTCTTCCTCTCCAAAACAAAGAGGTGATTAAAAAAGCACTGAATAAAGCAGTTTAACATTACAAATGTGTGTGTTTTTTATTTATTTATTTATTTATTTTTATGCTGCTCGTTACAGATAGGTTTCTAACTATGGTGGCCGATGCAAAAACGTGAAAATGTGAAAGCCCCTATCTGGAAACACGCTTTAATTTGTCTGTTCTTGGCTACTCTTGAAACATGGCGATCTTCAAAAATAAGGACCTGCTCCCTGTGTAGATATAAATGGCTCATTCTAAGGTCAAGAAAGCACAATGAGTCTTTTTTTCAGGTGATTATACAGTAACTAAAACATACTTATGGTATTATATTGTGTTTCTTCAAATATCCCCCCAAATCCTACACACTAGACCTTTAATGGAAGTATTTCATGTCTCACTCTTATAAGAGAGTGTTTCAAGGATGAGAACTCTCTGTGACTTTCACAGGAAAACGTTCCCAAAAAATAAATAAATAAATCAGCCTCTGAAAAACACATCCAAATCATGGCTACATGTGGTCAGATAAAAATGTTAAGTGCATTTACAAATTAGTTGTTTGCTTTGACACAACCACAGTTATATTATATGATAGGTCCTTTATGTCGTTCATAAACAGAAAAATAGACCAGATGCCATTAAATACCAACACATTGTCCCACCCCTCGGTGTCTGATAGTAGCAGCACTTAAGTGCATCTACATGATACACAGCTGAAACACACTGTAATACGTGATTAATGTTGTGAAATAGCTGCAGTTGGGTTTGGCAACAAAACTACTTGGTTATATTTTCGAAAAAAGACCATGTTATGGGTTATACTAAGCATGTTTGTGTGTCCGTGTGCGACAACCATATGTAAATTACATAGCTTTACATTAAGACAGCACTGACTTTTGGTGTCACGTGGGACACAAATTGTGGTCTCCTGGATAGAAGTCTGGTTTTGTTTAACCCATGCACCTCCCACCTTATGCGGACTTTCTGGCTCTTTATGCTATGTCAGTTGCCCTCAGCATCAAAAGTATTGCTATTGACGGATTTACGTTGGAGTTAGTTGAAACTCCGGTGCATCTCAAGATGTTAAGGGGTGCCTTTTGTGTCAATATCCCATGCCGAGGGGTGTGACGATGCACTGATATTTGATGCCTTGGAAATGAAAACAGGCTGGTCCTTGTATCCCCAGCGATAAACTAAGTGTTAAGTAGATTGGATGAATGCTTCTCAAGATTTGAGAAGGACACACATACAATAAGAGACTCCTTGTTGAGATTCCATGTTTGTCTTGTGTGACCACTCCAACCTCATGTGCAATTATTCAAAGATCACAGGAACACCTGACCTTTGACCACCAAGTTACTATCTATAGGACTTACTGTAAACCTCTTAAAATAACAACAAGTGCAACTTGTTTCAGTTGTTTTGTGACCTGAACAATTTGTCAAGGTGCCCCCACCCACCCCCTGTCTCTGTGCCATAATGGTAGCCCAGTGTGAGAGGGATCAGGTTTAAAGAGAGGATAATGACAGTCAGGGCAGGGTCATGGCTGAAATAACAGTCAGCCATAGTTCACACCTGTACACACTGTGTGTGTCTTTCACATACAGACACACAGAGAGCCAATGATTTTCATACCTCTCTGTTTATTCTATGTGTGTGAACGGTGTGTTTATTCGCATCCACTAAGTGAAGTTACTATCCGTTCTTTAGGTGAGTCAGAGGCAGATGATCAATGCTTTAGCCTCTAAGGGCCCCATCAATTCACAGCTTAGGTGTTTGTGAGAGAGAGAAGGCTAAATGGCTGTCCCACACACACACACACACACACACACACACACACACACACACACACACAAACTGTATATTGAGTTGTCAGATAGGAGCCTTCGAGGATACACACCAAACACAAATCACTCAGTGTCTGTGTGTGTTGGTGCATCCCCCCTACAGTCTCTCTCTAATAGGTCAATAAAGAGCCATTCCACAGGATTTACTGGTATTTACCAAGGGACCAACACGGACAATTGTCAGTCAATCCAACTGCACCAATTAACAGCCACTAAATAGACTGCTGAGTAGTCTGCTCAGACTGCTAACCAACAGCCATGTTTTTATTTAGGCCTGACATCACAAAAACTGTCCAATCAATGAGTTACAGTACATGTCAGTTCAAGTGACTTCATGTTTACTCCACTCATTTTTCTCATTGGTCTGATCCAAATAAACTGAACTACAGGTACGAAAGTGACCCCATAAACACTTGTAAAAAGATTGTGGTTAAGGAGGCAAACATTACTTCAGGGTCTCGTGCATAAAACAGACATGCTACATACCAATCTACCACACCGTTACAGTCTGTAAAGTATCCTTATACATGGTTCGTATATTATCTTAGCACCCTACCAATGACTTAAAATACTCAGTGCAAAGTTGTGTACATCACATGGTTCTGAACACTGGTCTCCTGGGGAAAAGTCCTCTATTGGGAAGTCCGGACTACCTCATTGGTTACGTAATTGCAGCCTTCCCGATTACGTGGGTTGTAGACAAATTACTACAGTAGTTCATGATTACATGGGATAAACGAATTGTGGTGCTTTTTTGTCTGGGTAAAGGTATGAACAGTACATGACAAGAGCCTGCTGTCTGCCTTACTACATGAAGGAAACTCTACATTGTGATTTGCACTGACTGTTGGCACAGCATTGTAAATCATGAGGTGCTGAATCGTCCAATATGATTAATAACAATTCCTGGGGATACTGGGCTGAATGGTTTCAACTAAAGCAGCAGAAGCAAACAGTGACATTCTGTTGCCAGCATGTATTGGGTAGGGAATAGACAGGGCAGTCTTCACTCAAGCTACCTTTCAAACCTTGTATCAATTTGCAAATGTGATGTAACTGATCGCTCACAAGGATTCATTCCTGGTGTACAATGGCACTGGTTCAACTCTGGCACTTTGAAGATATGACAGGAAGTTGAGAAGATTGTGAGTATATTTAATTTATATCAAGACATAATTTTGCCACACTGTAGCCCCCTTGACATGCACTGCAATCCTGAAATTTTCTAGACATTACCCAGAGAAGCTGTATGTGAAAATGCAAGTGTCCAAATCAATTGAATTGGACATTACAGACACAACCCTGCCAGCTCCCTGGTACAAAGTCCATGTAATGTCCAATTGAGTCCATGTGTGAATAGAGCAGGTAACTGTCCAGAGAATCCACAGTGAGCGAGGGGGTGTGTTGATGAAGTTTCTAGCATGCAGCTTGTGTGAAACCAGTAAAACAAAAAACAACAACAACAACAACAACAACAAAAAAACAGCTGAGGGTGAAGATAAAGAGTCATTTACACAAAGACAGCAACGAAAATGTCTTATGACAAGATTCTGGAACTTCTGTCAGGAAAGGCCAAATCCAGAATTGTCAGACAAATTAGAGGAACAGCAAGAGGGTTTGTGGCTTATGACCAAACCAGCTACAACTATATATCAGTGTGAATCGGTGTAATCGGCATCATTTTCCGCCACATGCATGCTCTCAAGTGCCAGCCCGTGTCTTAATTCAACCAAACTGAGTATTTCCAGTAGATGAAAATGCATTTGACCCAGACAATCTCCTGTTGTATGCTACATGTGTGAAAGTGTAACTCCAAACAATGTCCGGACTGGATTATCTGAATACTGTCTTGAGTTCATATAAGAAAATGGCTTAGCATACTCACTGCCCTCTTGTGTAAGGATTTCATGATATTAACAGTCTGTGAAAGTTCTACATATCATCCAGGCAGTGGGTGGTAAAAGGCTTGTTTGTTTGTTTTTTAACTTATGTGATGTCAGCATCCTGCGCACGTAAGATATGTTGGACCATTAAAAAAACATAAAGTATGTAAAGCTTTATAGAGCATGAAGAATTTGGCATTGAAAAAGACTTGTTTTCGCGGGTAAAAATATTATAATACTAGAGTTCAGAGGTCAGCATAGTGTTCAGTGTTTCTGCCACAATGAGCTACGTATGTGGCATTGATTAAACTGCACCATGTCAGTGGATGTAAGAAATGATTAATCACATTATTTTTTTAAATTTGTTTTATTAGTATCTCTATCATTTTGTCTTTAAAATATCAGAAAAGTAAAAGAAAAAAGTCTATGACAAATTCCAAGAGCGCATGTTAACATTTTTATATTGCTTGTCCTGAGCCCCAAGATATTCAAAGGCTAGGAAAAGCAGCACACATCCAAATATGAGAAGCTGGAACCAAATGTCATTTGGGATTTTTGCTATAAAATGATTTATTGATGGACTGACTGGCTATTTCAGCTGTAGCACTCAAAGGTATATCAGCTAATTGCTGACACTGTCAGTACTACCAACAGTAGTTAGACAGTAGTTCTATCATAGTACGCACTGGTTTTTAAATTACTGTAAGCAACAGCCATTCTGACTGAGGACTAGTTGGTTAGCTAGTGTGCCCTAAGCTGCAGTTCTTCATACTCACCACTGCATGTCAGCTCCAAGAAACTATACGTGTGTTGAAATAAATGGGAAAACCTTTGCACTACAAACACAAAGTCAATCAATTTTTCCCAGGAAAAAAAAGTATTTCCATTCGTACTGTCCTGAATGATTATTTTTATCTGTTATTCTGATCAAGGCCTTTGACTGAGGGGAAGTAGGTACAAAAAAGTGGGAGTTCTTCTGCATTTTTCTTATTGTCATGAAATCCCATGGAAAAAAACAAATGAAATAAAACCAACAATATGTTTGTCCATCTCCCAATACTTCTTGACTCCCCTACTCTGTCTGTAGCTCATAGCCCCAATCCCATTGTTTCCTATTGAAGATGTGAATCTTTAAAAATAAGTCAAGAATAAAAGCTTTTGTGTGTGTGTGTGTGTGTGTGTGTGTGTGTGTGTGTGTGTGTGTTCTTTTTCAAAGCTGAGTAGCTTCTGAAATCAGCTGATCACTGCAGTCTTTCGCAAATTTTACTCAAACAGGAGTGAATGGTGCATCTATTAGGGACTATTTTCAGAGGCGGATTTATCCACATTTGGTGCTCTAGTGAGTATTTGTGGCAGCACTAAGGTTTAAATGAGATTGAGCAGAAATAAACTAGTGTTTATGATCATGATAATGAGGGAAAATGTCACCCAGTGCAACAGTGTGGCTCATTAATTTGTTTTTAATAGATTTTGGACAACAATGAACCTCTGTGGCACATAGGAAGACGATTTTTTAAGCTTTGATACACAAACAATCCTTATTAGTAGACAATGGTTTGGGTCTTTCCATGGGATAATTTAAAATTAAGAAAAATATGCGCCAGACATAAATTGTTGGTACGGGAATTTGACTGGACCCTCTGCCTTACAGAAACACTGAATATCTTACTCCAGTTCTCACAACATTATACATTTATCATGAAATTCATGCAGTTTCATGCACAAACATGAAGGGCTATTGGCTAGGGGCAGTTGTTGTCCTTTGTGGCCCTTCTCCTCTGCCATAGCCTGGGTGTAAATGTGTTGTGTAGATAAGAGCCGCTGAGCTGACAGCGTCTTATCAGACGGCTGATAGCAGCGAGCAAGCTGGAAAATCCCCTCAGGCTCTGAATTCTCTCCTCTGCTCTCCACTGTTCTCTCATATTATCATTCTGTGTATGAATATTACATACCTGCTGTGACTTCCACCTCTTGACCTCTGTTTGAACTTCTATGTCTTACAAGCAGTGACTGCAACAGTTGCATGATGATGCCAATGCTGAAGTCTGGAATTGTAGTTCTTCCAGTGGCCACTAGATGCTACCTTCAAGAAAACTCTATAGGGCGACAAATAAATCTTCCAGTTGGTTCCTTTGTAAGTCACAAGGTTATCTATAGTAATTTCAGGACTTGTGATCATTTCATATTACATTACATTCAACTTTTAGTTGGAAACATAAAGGCTAGGTTTGGTAAGGCTTCCTGCCATTCTTCACCTCCTAACTGACTGAGGACAACAGCTGCAGCACGTTATGGATAGAGAAGGCAATGTAGATCGGTCCATGGATGTAGATCAAAGCTAATTAATTCAGCACAGTCACCACAAGAAAATGTATTGTACATTTCTGAAAACCACAGATTTGTTACATTTGCTTGTTTTATATGAATTATATCCACGTTTTTAAAGCGTAGGAGTGCAAGAGCTAATCCTGTCATTGTAATGTGGATGGAAAACACATTCTCACTCTGACCTTGTCACAAATTGATGTTTGGTCATGGACTTTCCACAGTGAGATGTGAGATATGATGTGAAAGGTATCCTGGGTGCGTTGGTTGTTCACATTCTGGGACACCGAGTCAACTTCAGCCTGTTATATGCTTTGTGTGTTTTCAAAATACACTCTTGTTTTCACAGGACATTTATAGTTTGCATACAGTCTCTTTCAAAATAAATGCACTACATAGGTATAACACTGCAAATTTAATTTTTTTTCCAAACACTTGGTTACATTCAGCCAACACACACACATGGTTAGGTTTAGACTGCCAAAGCATGTGGTTGTGTTTGGCTTTACAATCTTACTGGAAGCAAAAAACAGCCTCCCGGATGAAAGTAATTGTTGGACCCATCCACCACCTCTCCCACCTGCCCTATTCGGACTTCCGCTGTCTTAACTTACTTAACTGTCATGTGCACCCCTAAACTGAGAATTTTTAGCAAAAATGTTGTCTTTTCTTTAACATAACCAAGTGTTTTTTGTGCCTAAACCTAACCACACGTTAACCACAGCGCTGTTGAAATGTATTCAATCAATGTGTCAGGTATATAATTACATGCAAATGTTACGTATCCATGGTTTGCACAAATGCACAATTCCAAGCCATTATGATAACATTGTAGTTACCAGAATTGATGCATATCAGGGGTGCCAACGTGGAGAGCTACGACAAAAAACTTTCAACCAGGCTCAAGTGGAGCATAATTTGATATCATCAGGCAAAGGCTGTGTTAACCATTCAAATAGATACGAGTGCAAATTCCTGGTAGATTTCTTTGAATGCGATTTTTTTACTGTGAGTCTTAAAATCATGCCCCTGAGTGTTATAAACTGCTGGACACTGTTTTTATTTTTCATGTGATAAGCCAAAAAATTGCAGTAATCTCTTACTCCAACTGGACTTCCTAATCAGATTACATTGTCTCACTGGTACCTAAAGCAACATGCCTTCACCAATGCAGCCCTTGCATTGTTTCAACACAAGACTGCTTTCAGTCTAAACACCCACTTGGACTGCCAGCTGCTTAAGGAAGTCCTGGATTCACTTCTCAACATCCATATCCTACTACCCATAAGCCCTTGTGCTTTAAGTTTATTTTTTTCTTGTAGACAACGGTATTGACTCTGAGTCAGTTTACATGCCTTATAGTAAGCAAGCATGTCCCTTGACTGAAAAATGCCTCATTTAAAGGTCTGGTGTGTAGAATTTATTGACATCTAATCGTGAGGTTGCAGAACTGAAACCTGTTGTGTGTGCCAAGTGTGTAGGAAAACTACGATGGCCTATGCGAAAATGTGAATAACCCTATTTAGAGCCAGTGTTTGGTTTGTCCGTCCTGGGCTACTGTAGAACAACATAGCGGATTATGTGGAAAAGAACCTGCTCCATATCAAGATATAATGAGTCAGTCAATCAATCAGTCAATCAATCATTTATTTATCACACTGAATGACACGAGGTACAACTTCAGTGAAATCAGCTCATCAGCTCCTTTAACTTGTACACTATAATTTAGCCCTTTGTTGCATCTTCTTACATTGTTGGCTGCTGCTTTATAACAGTCTATGTTTCCGGATGGATCTGGTAATCCAGGATTTCTGGTTGTGGGATGATTTAACTGTCCACACATCACAACCTCGATGGCTGGTTGCTCCACCTGAACAAGGGCCGTGACGCCACTCTGCAGCCACCTCTGCATGGCATATAGCAGTGATCAACAGCAGGAACGGGACAGCATCTCCCATTCTTACCAACACACCAGTCCTAATATACCGTAAAGCACATGCCACCTTTCCCTCTCTCGTCAGAGGCCCCTGCTCTGTCAGATCAGCATATAGAAAAAGAGACTCCTGGTTGAATGGCGGATTTAGCCAGGTTTTGGTGAATTGAAAGATTTTACAGTTGCTGATATCCTGTTGGAAACTGATGTGGCACGGATGTTGTTAAGTTTATTATCCAATGTACAATGGCTAGCAGGATGTTTTCAGCTGGCACCCACTCTTCTCTATCGTTCCTCAGTGTTTACTGATGTTTACATTTGAAACATTGACCTGGCTAGCTAACAGCTGGCTAGCTAGAAGTCAGCAGGAGGAGAGTTTACAGACTGGTGAGTTGATTTCCTCATCCTGAAGAGTGACTTGCAGCCACACGCCACCACCATCCAAAGCCAAACACAAAAATCATCACCAACTCTTGCAAAATAGACATAAGAGCCTAAATGTAGCCTAGAATTAGCACAAATTTAGCATAGCGAGAGGGGACTGGAAGCATCTGTGCCTACGTCATCATATAAATGGCTAATTTTAAGATAACAAAAACACAACTATTCTTAATCTAATGAAAACATAGTCATGAATATAATTTACTGTTTCTGCCAATAGGTGCCCCTAAATCCCACACACTGGACCTTTAACCCATACTTGATTTGCACCTCTCCCAGTACCCAGAACTACATGTATCCAACAATTCATCATCTACTGCTCAGCATCAGTACAGCTGTAGCACCTATAAGCTGATTTAAGGATTGACAGTAATCATTTAACTACATATGGTTGTCATTTTAAGATACAGTAGGCACTTTTCTTAACTGTTAGTATGTATTTTTACATCTTCACTGACCAATGGATATAAGGTCAAAGAACCCTTGAGAATCATGTTCCGCCAGGACAGCTACAAGTTAGACTAATTTTAGTTGGCCGAAGGCCAAGTTAAATTTGGCAAAGCACCATGTAGGTAACAGCACACGTGCTAACATCCTAGTATATAAGCTGTGACTCTCTCTCTGTTCATGTATGACACATAGCTTCTGCATGTAATGCATTAAGAAAGAACTCCATGATCGGCCTCATCCTTGCATTCTCCAGATCATCACAGAAACACCTACTCTCATTAACAAATATGCCAAAAAGTTATTTTATACATCTATATAACTGTCACTATATCCGGACAGTATGAAGCAGATAATCCTATAAAAACAATCATGCTCCTCTATATAGAGCTCCTAATAGAGTGCTCTGTGGATGACATTTTTCCAGTGGGCCGATGTGGAAGTTAGCTTCGCCCTGGTTCCATTATCAAAAAGCCAAAGGGATTTTTTTGGGGGGGGATTAGAGCAGAAAATAAGCCTTGTGGACAGCTAATGTTTACAGTACTTACACATTTTGTTTAAGATAATTTTCACATATGAACACCACCATTTTTATTTTTATGATTCAGAGCTGAACTAGGCAGCGCTGATCAAATATGAATCAAGACTCTGTTACTGTATTGCCCAGTTCTCACATTGTTTTCAGAAACATATTTTAGTGTACTGTTTAGCTGTAAAATGAGAAAGTTGGTCTAGCCAGTGGACGGTACTCAGTTTTTGGTTTGACTGTTTTGATCATGGGGACTGGGACAAAATCTTTGTCTTTTTACAGCTAAAAAATACACTAAAATATAGCTGACCAATGTGGCTGGATGCAGTTTAATTTAATTATCAGGTTTATCAAATTTAAAACTGATGCAGTCAAAACACCATGAAGGTAAAATTAAAAAAAAAAGTTGAGTCTCCAATGTACTGATACATTCTATCTCTTTCTCCATCAACTGATATGTGTGTGTGTCTGGGTGTGTGTAAATGTTATTAATAATGGTTAATAAATGTTGTTATGTGTCTGCATCAGTGGTTCAGGTTTCACAGTTAATGCAACAACGTCAGCAGTCTGGATGCACAACTCCTCTCTTTCTTCCACTCAGACATGCCTCCCTTTCACTCCCTCTCCTATATCATCTTTCATGATTTTCAAAAAGCCATTCATATCTCACACACAAATACATATCATCACCACTCTTTTCCAGGAATACTGGAGCATAACTTCCTGGTTCTGGAGTCATTTGACCTGTCTGATAGGACTGTTAGAGAAGACAGACAGACAGACAGAGAAAGCAGGACAGAAAACTTATTTGTCCAATCAGACTGCTGTATTTCTCTGAAGCAATGTGTAACTTAACAATCACTCTACTTCTAAATTAACCCTGATCCTAGACTGTGATAAATCCTGGATGGAAAGCCCAAAATATGCAGACCAGAAGTCAGAAACACTAACAGATAATTTGAGGTGTATGTCTTGGCTGATTCTTACATTCCACTCCTGACCAGAGACAAGACAGAAACCAGGCTGAGGCAGCCAGGAGGTCATGACCCCACAGGAGGTATGAAGGTCAGTCTGTCAGGAAGAAGAGTCCCAGGAAACTGGAAGAGAAACATTTCACTAGAAAACCAGAGTCAGAAGCTTCTGGATTAATCTGACACATGGGCCAGTGTGTAACATTTGTCAGTTCTCTTTCCTCTCAAACTATAACATGAGCTTGGCCTTACGGGGTAATTGATGCACATACACAATACATCAGTACTGAAACTCTACAACTCTGAATCACTCCAGTGGGAGAGTCACCAGCACCGTCCTCACTAGCCAACCCATTCTCCTTCCCAGGTCATCAAATGCCAATGCTTACTCACGCCTCTCAGCATCTAATAGCGATGCACAGGGCATCCTTTGTGAGTTGTGTGTATGTAAGTTCTTTAACATTGCATTAAAACAATACTGACTTTTGGTTTTACATGTGACACCAACTGCAGTGTGAAAGTTTGGTTTGACCCATCCACATCCCCTCCATCCTGCCCTACGCAGACTTTCTCTTTCTACTACATCAGTTAATCTCAGCACCAAGTATTGCCGTAAATGAGTTTACATTGATGTTGGTCGAAGGTTCTGTACCTCTCATTTAGATGCCAAAAGGGTGAATTTGGCATTGATATCCCATGCATGGAGCATGACAAAGCAATGGGCTGCACTAGCAACAACTTAGCAAGCATCGTCATGACCATGCAACACTCTCTTAAAGCAACATACCACTGCAGCCATCCCTGACATCTACTGTATATCAAGTAAAATGGTATTTTGAGTAGCATTATTATTAGAGTTTTCCTCTTTTTCGGCATGTGGACAAAGGAAGTCTAGAGCAAGTTTAAAATGTTTTGTACCACACAGTTTGGCTCCCTGTCATGATATAGCTGTTTTAAAAAGATGTGTAGGTCTATCTATCTATCTATCTATCTATCTATCTATCTATCTATCTATCTATCGTTTTAAGTAAAATAAAATAGGTAAATGTATAAAACAACAAAAAAATAGTAGAAAACACATAATATGTATTTTGCGTGTGTGCATGTGTGTTTGTCATTCACTGCCCTGTGGCATGCTTATATACATATTGGGCAGCAAGAAATGCCCTGTCTGCTTCTCCTAGCAGTTTTTTTTTTGGTTTGTTTTTTAAATTTTGAGAGCAAATTAAATTCTTTGAAATGCACTTTGAGATGAACTTCCTACATTGTAGGAGCAGTGCATCTCAACTCAACCTCACCTGTCGAACAGCGACCACATATTTTACTTTCTTTTGGTTGCCATGAGTTTTTGTGTCCTTCATTTCCCATTGGCAGTTTGTGCTCACTTAGCCTGTACTTGGTTAGGTTCTCTCTCTCTCTACGTTCTATCTCTGACCCTATAGAGAAGTGTTCTGCCAATTCATAATTTCATTTCAGGGACTTCGGGTTTAAGTTTCTGCTGTCTGATGCTCTAAATAGATTACTTTACATTGTGGTATAATTTGGTTTACTTTGATTGGTCTTTGGAAAGCAGTGTTGTTGTGAGACTGAGCGTTTCTGAGATGTGCCAGTTAGCCTCAGCACCAACTGACATAGGGGACTCTTTCTGGATTAAGAGTCCCAAGAAAGAGTCAGCCCCATTGAGGCTGTCTCAGGGGATGGATTTAAGGTGATTAAAAAATCTGAGTGCTCTCTTTTGAATGTTAACTACCAATGGGTATCTGTATAATTCTGCTCTACATGCATTTGTTGGTGTCTTTCTGTGTATGTGTAATATGTATCTACAGAATTCTTAATGTGAAGATTCTGTTGGATGTTTGTCCCAACAGGTACAGCATAAATGACTACTGTAAAGCCTCCTTCAGCCAAAACACCCTGTCTATTAAAGGGAGTGCAGCTTGGAACACACTACCCTCTACCATAAGGAAATGTCCCACCCTGGCCACCTTCAAGAGCCACCTGAAGGTGTGGCTTAGAGCTAACCAAAGTTGCAATCACCTCTAACTGCATGCTGTACTGTATTAACTCTCTGTTTTAACGCATACTTATGCATTGTCCTGTTTTCTTTTCCTTCTGCTTTCTTTCTTTGTTTTTTAATACTGTATATCTCTTGTTCTTTTGTGATGTAACATCAACCTGCCTAAAAGACTCCAGATGGAAATTAGTCCCCGGGCTACAATCTGGCATATTTACGTGTACTCCTGTACACGTCCTGATTTTCTAGATAAATAAATAAAAAATAAATAAAGTACAGTGCAATGGGCTGGGTAAGCCAGCTTTTAATTGGAATTTGGAAATGAGAAAATTGTCTCTTAGTTGCATTTAAGGCTCTGTGAGATTTTTCTTTTTATGCATTCATTGCCATGTCTTTCTGTATTTTAGAAATGTACTATGATGAGTTCATAAAGTACACCAGGTTTGCAACAATATACCAGTGGTGGAAAAAAGTACTTAGATCTTTTACTTACGTAAAGGTAGCATTACCACAGTATAGAAATACTCTTATAAGTAAATGTAAAGCATTATACTTAAAGAACAATATTATTAGCATCAAAACACTTAAAGTAACAAAAGTAAAAGTACTTATTATGCAGAATGATCCATTCAAAATCATACATATAATTCTATTATAATCATTGATGCATTATTGTGTCCATTGCTTTAATGTTGCGGCTGGTAAAGGTGGAGCTAATTCCAACTACTTTATATGCTTCCACCTAGCTTAATCTGTAATAATAAATGATAATCTATTAGTTGATTTCTAGTGGGTATTAAGAATATGAATCTGTAAAGTAACTAGTCATTATTGTTAGCAAATGAATGCAGTGGAGTAGAAGTAAAAAGTAACTGAAAACACTCAAGTAAAGTACCTCCAAATTGTACTAAAGTACAATAGGCTACTTGAGAAAATGTATGACACCAATACACGCACACAAATAGTACAACAAGAAACTTTTTAGAGAGTATGTTTCATTTTTTTGCTTGAACCCTGAGCTTTCAGTTTTGGAGGTACAGATGCATGCACAATCAACTGAAACATGCACATACTGAATGCACTGAATGCTGTGTAGTTTTAATCATGACGAAGTGAACATGAAACTGTGATGCATCACTGGCACGTCACCTTTGGAGGCCTACTACTGGCTGTTTCAGTGTTCGTAGTCTGTAGTCCTTATCTTACAACACTGAGGAGTCACTCCAAGCAGAACTGAAGAATGACATTAAGACTAATCTATACCTTAAGACTTAAAAAAAAAAGTCCCTCAAAGCGTTGCAGCATTCTTACCAGCCCAGACCTCAGGGTGGTGGACATGCAATTTGTGCAGTTTAGCTTCTTCAGAAAAATCTGCCTAACCTATTGAAAGGCCACCCAGTGGCCAGAACAAATGTTGGCATTGTACATCCCTGCAAACGGACAGATATGTTACATTTGTACATTGTTACATCAAGCATACGATGACAATTTTTTTGTGGTAAACAAGTGATTAGGTTAGGAACAAAAACCACTTGGCCATGGTTAGGAAAAGATCATGTTTTAGCTTAAAATACCTGGTTTTGTGGGCACAATCATGGCTGGAGAAGCCGTCAACGTCTTGGTCAAAAAACATCTGCTTTTCATGGCACTACCCCCATTGGAAAAACAATGACTGCTTTAAAAACACCTATGTTTGGTGGCTGAAAAGCTGCTGGAAAAACAGCCACAGTTTTGATGCTGGTCTCAAACAGGGGTCTGCAGTTTGGCAAGAGTCTCGTCTATGTGAAACGTCATTCACCATCCCCTCCACCTCGTGATGACAAAATCGGCCTATATACTACCTCACTTTAAAAATGGCAATGTGATACATATGTCATGTACAAATGTAATGTGTCCATGGTCTGCAGAACCGTACAATGCCAACATTTTATCTGGAGACTGGGCTATGAAAGGTCACCTCACTCCCCATCTGATCTGCCCATCAAAAAGCTACAGACAAGCCCTTCTTGTGCATTAAATTGATTAGTTGATAGACAGAAAAATGATCAGCAACTAATGTGATAAATGCATAAGCAATAGTCCATTCCCAGTTCCAGCTTTTGATTTATGTATTTATGCCTCATTAGTTTGTCTTATTTAATAGTAAACTGAACCCTCAATTTTAGCTGTGTTAACAGGGTAAATAAGCGCTTCACAACATCACATCACAATATCACCTTTGGCTCTTGATGATTGTGATGGACATATTTACCTATTTACTGACGTTTTTTGCTGAAAAGATTAATCAACAATGACAATGAACTGGTAATGAAAAGAAATGTTAGTTCAGGTTTTCAAGTACAGCCCATACAACCACTGATACAGCAACATTACTTGGCCTGACCTGGAAAATACCATGTTTATTGACCAGTCCACCATCTCCTCCCACTGAATTTGCAAATTCAGGTCAGATCTCACAATGCAGGCAAAGTTGAGATGATAAAAATGCTTATTAATACAAAGTTTGAATGTAAAAACCTGCAATCACATGTCATTATCCAGGTAATGTGTCCAGATACAGATCACATGTTCAAAACTTAACAAACACATAAACTACTACAAACAAAAAGTGATTCACTGAAATATCCTAAACCTGAATCACTACATGAATTTAGAAAGAAAAACTTACATACATTGGAGTTCTGACCTTTTAACCTCTCTCTCTCTCCTCTCTCTCTCTCTGCTGTAGTCTCTTCACCACCCAGACAGCCATGTGGGCGTCATTTAATCTCCTCCTTGTCCCGCTCTGTTCCTGCACACTTCCTGCCCACTCTCTCTCCTTTCAGCCCCTCGCTGATCATTAACCTCCCTCCTTGTTGCACGCCCACGCCGCTCGTCCTGATTTCGTCCTGGCGGCGGGATGGCGGTGCGTCTGCTGTCAAGCCCTTCACAGAGGCTCTGGAGGGGAGAAATGGATGAGGGCTTCATTGGAGGCAGTTATAATGGGGGCATAATTGTTGATGGGAAGGTGTGCAGACTGTGAAAGAGACACCTCATGAGCAAATATGGGAGAAAGACATTAAGTGATTTTGCTGTTTGCCCTTAAAGGGTAAGAATAAGACAAGAAAGAAGGAAAGAAACTCATACTGGAACAATTTAGGATAAAAGATAAAGATTCCTTCCAAAGAATACACTGAAACACAAACCCTATGTCAAAAATCCAACCATGTGTAGAGTTGCAGGCCATTGTTCTATACACACATTCACAGAGAGAACATTGTATTGTCGTCAAAGCTATCCCTGCTTCCCGTCCTGCTGGATCGGCAGGGTTTGGCCAACCAGAAGGCCTCCTGTCTGCCTTAACCTCATTTCTATAACAGATCAGCTCATTCATTCAATTAGCAAACACACACACTCACACACGTGCACTTGCACATGCACATCCAGCCATCAGAAATCTATGGCGTCCCAATCCAATTGTTGAAAAGTAAACTGATTCCCAAACGTCTCTGCGATTGGGCTCTTTGATCAATAGAAACCTTTTGATCCATTAAAAGATTTCCTGTGTCCTGTTAGGAAAATGTGCAAAGGAGAGATATAGCCAAATCATTAATCTCTAAAGTGACGATCTGTGTTATTGATAACTGGGCGGAAGGATGGACGAAGAAAAGGGAAAAGATGATCAAAGCTGATGGGAAACTCACTGCAAAGCATCTTTAAACGGAGAGGAAAAATGAAGCTCCAGCCTGTCAGCGTTGGATGTTCCAGCGGAGGTCAGCGAGTCAGTCAATCAGCCACACACTGACAGATTCAAATATCAGAGCTGAGCAGCTGGCCCTCAGCACAGTGTTACACTCACTGTAGCAACAAGATGTTCACAGCAGATTTACAATCTAAGTTAATAAATCCTTTCTCTCAAAAACTGGCAGAACATAAAGCTTCCACCTTTGTTTTTCCTGTTCTTATGCTATGGTTTACTGTGTGCTGCGGTTTCGAAACACAGCTTAATAACAACTGTGGTCAATAAACGGACTGGTTTGGTTCTTGTCTCACGGTGATGATCCTGTATTTTTACAGAGAAGTTGAGTGTAACCCTGACATGAAGTGGAGTTTAATTCGCCCTGCTGAGCTCCAAGCATGAAACCAAATGTGTAAACCCAGAGCTTTGTTTAATAAGGATGTCCTTTTAAGGGATAATTCTAGTTTATTACAACTTTGGTTTCTTATTTGTGGATTTTTCCATCATTTCTATCCATAGACAGGCAAAGTCCCTCTCTTCCAGTGGATCAACATGGGACCTCAGTTCAGGAAAGATATGTACAGTAGTCAGACAACTAAATCTTAGATCCTGTTTGAATTGTGCCATGAATTACATGTATGATGTTTTTCATTTTAAAAGATAATTTTGCAAGTCAAAGAAAATACACAGTTTGTCATAAAAGTGAAAGTATTGGACTGTGATAATAAGAACAACTGTACAAGTCGCATGCGTGATGTCAACAGGAGCAACAGGTCTTGATTGTACATTTAATTCCTGGCTGATGAAAAGACCAAGAGTCACTGGATAAAACACATCAAGTAAGATAATGTTACATTTGTGCATGGAACATACAAGTTTCCTAGCTAGCTTGCTGGTGTTGGTGACATACATTGTGCAAGATGAGAAATGTAGTTCACTGAACGGTTCCACACTAAACTAAATCCTTCTATGACAACCTGTAACTTTCTTGACTTAAAAAAGTATGTTTTACACTGACAAACATCTTATGTGTAACGTGTAATATGGCACACTTCAAACAAGATTTGTCTATACCGTACCACAGACTATACTGTATATATTTTTTCTGGAATAAGGTCCCATGGGAGACACCATGAGGGGAGGGACTTCTCTTTATTATGCTAACATTGTACTCACCAAATTTCTGAGATCTGCAACTTAAGTCAGATGATTGTATGTCCTCGCCAAACTTGTTGGGAAAAGAAAACAAAGGTGACAGTAAAATTGTTACCCAACTGTCAAACTGTCTGTTGTTATTAATTCAAGTTTTACTACCAAATAAAGACATAAAGTGGTTTCAGTAATCTAACTAAACTGTTTGGTTCTTTAACACAGCCTGATATCTGGCTGCTCATGTTTTTCTTTCATGTAATATTTTGATTGTTAAATTAAATAACACTCACAGTTAGATGGTTAAATCTCTAAGTAGATCTGCAGTATAGGTGTGTTGTCAGTAAAATACACCAGGTGCAGTGTTCCTACAGATCCAAGTCCTTTTCCCCCAGATTAGACCCCTCGGGCCTGAAATCATTCTTTGGGCCTTCTCAGTATCTGTGTGGTCCCACTTGGGTCACCAGATCTTATAACTGATTTGAGTGATTTCCAGATGGTGTTTTATCTGTGATCCATCTTTAAGATATATTTTTATGTGCAGTGTAAGAGAAAATTCATTTAATATTCTCTGGCCTTATTAAAATCCCTGTGTATAAAGTATCGAACTCTTTTCTTTGTCATAAACTGGACTTCATTTTGATGGTGACGGATAAAGAAATGACCATAATCATTCACCAAATATATGTTCCTTCAAGTTATTCACAGACCAAGAAATGTACAATATGTCATCCTGCAGAGTGATGTTACATGTTGACTCCATAGAGGTTGAATTCCTTCTTAGAGCTATGAATAAATGTCTGATAAACAAGAAACACTACAATCGGAGTAGTGCTGCGTAAAAACTATCAACACCAATCACAGATTAAAACACACGAACAATCATTGTAGCCTATTTATTAAGCAGGTCTACAGCCCAAACTGAAATAATGTGACATACGTGAAATGCCTGTGAATCCGCAGACCAGTGCAGACCACTGTTAGTGACCAACAGACAACAAACCCAGTTGTGATTTTGCAAAACATTGCTGTGTTCTAAGTGTTTTTTTGGCACCAAATGAGGGTATATTGTAGCGACATGTTGCTGTTTTTCCAGCAACTTTTTGGACCAAAAAAGCAGTTGTTTTTTAAAGCAAGACATTGCTGGTTTTCCTGCTGGGATAGTGCTCCAAAAAGTTTTCTTACTGAGACATCACTGTTTTTCTAGACAGGATAATGGCCCAAAAAAGCAGTTGTTTTTGCTGAGACATTGCTGTATTTTTCTGCCGCGATTGTGGCCCAGAAAGTAGCTGTTCTTTTTTTACTGACACTGCTGCTTTTCCTGGCAGGATAGTGGTCTGAAAAGCAGTTGTTATTACTGAGACATAGCTGTTTTTCCTGCTGAGATAGTGGCCCAAAAAGTGCTTGTTGTTTTTTTACAGAGACATCGCTACATTTCCTGCAAGGAGTTTGTCCCACAAATGGGTTACTTTAATCCAAAATATGATCTTTTCAAGGTGTTATTTTGTGCCTAAACCTAACCACGTTAACCACGGCATTGTTGAAACATGTAGTTTCAATGTATCTGCTACATACAAATATTACATATCCGTGGTTTGCAGAAATGTACAATGCCAACATGTTTTTTCTGGCAAGTAGGTTGGGTCATAATCAGGTTATAAATATTTTTCTTTAATCAAGAAGTCATGAAGCAGCACGATAAAATAATGTTAGGTGTGTTTCACAACAACAGTTACACTCATAGTGTCCATACCACCTGCAGCAGTATGGTAAGCATCACGGAAGTCATGGCAGCACTAAAGCTGTACGATTGTGAGTTATGTTATTAGCTTGCTGGCGGCTGTATGGAGTATAGTATACCAGAGGTTACAATTAGAAGCAGAGCAGTGTAGGTTTGTTTCTGTGTGATTTGGCAGTGAGGAGGTCTGGAAGCAGCAGGCTGGCTCACAGCTCCTCTTTTATTCTCTGCCTCTCTCTTTGCTCTGACAGATCCGTGCTGATATCAGATTGATGGGCCGGTTTGATTGAAGTCTCTTTGTCGTGCTAATGTCACGGCGAGTGATGGATGAGGCGCGTGCGTCAGGGCGAGCGCGCGCGCGCAACTCCACTCCTGAACCGAGAGGCCCCCCCTCCCCTACACACACACACACACACACACACACAGTGGTCCCCCCGTTTCTGTGACCGGCTGACAAACTTCTGTCCTCCGGTCACCATAGGCGACGTGACGACGAGCCACGTGACCGTCGGCAGAGGTAAGAAAAGAAGTGACCAGGAAAAGAGAGAGAGGAGAGAAAGAGAGTGACGGAAAGAGGGGAAAGCAGAGATTTTAGAGAAATAAACAGAATGGAAGAGGACGGAGTGTAACCTGTGTGGAAGGGGAGAGGTGACTTGACTCTTTTCTGTCTTCTCGCGGTGTTTATCTGCTGTCCCCGTGAAGCCTTTGGGAAACGCAGGTTGAGTAGAGCTATTGACAGCGTAAGGCCTTCCGTTTACAAACACACGCACACACTGACACACACCACAGCAGAGCACATTATTCATGTGTGTTTCGGCTTTGGGGACGTGCAGATCCCACTTTCTTTCCTCCACCTTGGAAGTTCCTGCTGGTTTTATTTCGTCCAGTTTCGCTGAAAATTTCCTATTCGATGCGTTTCTCTCTATCTCTTTTTTAAAAAAAATATTTTCTTGTAGAGGTTGTTGCTTTTCTTGTGATTTTATTTGCCCATCAGAGGGATTTCACACTCCTGGAAAACATTTATAATGGATTTTTTCGATTTTTGATGTTTTTCAGGACTCATCTCTGTTAACTTTATCTGCGGCCTCCCGTTTCCTCTTGATCATTTAAACTTTGTTCAGCTCTACCGTGCCTCCGGTCTGCGCATGGACAACATGAACTCGTTTGTGGAATACTCCATTTGTAACCGACCGGGGACCAGCGCTTATTCTGCGCCTAAATCTGGATACCACCATCATCATCATCATCTGCATCATCATTCCCTGGATCAGCATCAGGTCTATCCAGTGACCTCCGGCTCCTTCCACACGGGACACACCGTCTCTCCAGCCCCCGTTAACGGCACGAGAAGTGACAGCAGCGCCGGGGCAGCGAGTTACTCCGGGGATGGGCGGCTGTACGGGGGCCCTGGAGGTGGAGGAACGCACGGGACCACAGGGGCGACCCAGCATCATCATCATCACGAGCAACAACAGCATCAGCAGACACACAACGGCTACCAACATCATCCTCACCTCCACCAAACCCAGAGCTTGCAAAGCGGAACACTGTCTCCATATAATAACGGGAATAGCGGCAACACCGGGGCCTATGCGGGCCAGGCGTGCGCCACAAACTCGGAGTATGCTAACGCGATAGGTCCTCCCAACACTGTTCACCCGCAATATTTCATGGAGGAATCTGTGGCCTCCACATACTATCATCAATCAACCTTCCCAAGCTCGGCCCCCACCGTCGGCCCAAGCTACGGGGCCCTCGCCGGGGCCTACTGCGGGCCTCAGGGCGCTCTGGCCGGGTCACAGTACCCGCAGCAGCTTGGCGGGGGTCTGGACGCAGCAGGCTACCTGGGGCTTTCACATGGGGGAGGTTACGGGGAACTACCGGTCTCCCAGGACCGAGAGAGGGGGGATGAGGAGGGCCAGCAGGCAGGGCAGGGGCAGACTTTCGACTGGATGAAGGTGAAGAGGAACCCTCCTAAAACAGGTAGGCCAACCCGGCTGGGCAGGTTCAGGGAAGGTGATTTTTTTCTGGCGATAATTGTTCCGTTTTGTGACTTAAAGTCATATTTAAAGCATTATAGAGGGGTTGGGCCTGCAGTTAGTCAGTTGCTGAGATCATATATTCAGTAGTGATCTGTGGGGTTTCCACAAGAAGAGGTGCAGTGGCCTCTTTTGCATTTATCATAGTGGCTGTCATGGGAAACACTGCAGCCAATAAGAGCTGTAAAGCTGAGATGAGAGGGAAAAGAAAAACAAAAACGTGGCTTGTAATCAGCAAAACAACGTGAAAAGAAAAACTTAGGGGAAGGCTCTTACAGTTGTTATGATTAGAATTTTTAGTAACAATCCTCACATCTGAAAATAACGGGATTCATATTGGCCTGAAGTGTAAAAAATGTTATTTCCCCCGTAGGCCTCAGTTTCAGATTTCGTTGTGTACACAGATGTCAGGCTTTATGTAAATGTTACTTTCCATCTGCTCTTTCCTTTTCACTCTTTTCACTTGTCTCAGTCACTCAGGTCTCAATTCGTTTTACTGTAAACCAACAGAGGACTGAGAAAAAGAATGAAGTGTTCCATCGATGTATTATTTTATTGTGGTTGTCCAATATAAAGACAGGCCGCAGGCACTACATTCAAAAAGAACGGTTTTATTATGGTTATGAGTATCATGATTTTATTTCACAAATCATTCAACACCAATAAAACTTTTGTTGGCATGGCTTAAACATTTCACTAAAAACAACTGCTACATTTTCAGTGCCATTAAAATTATTAATTTGCTCTATAATAAATAAAGTAAATGTATTATTCTTTTAAAATAATTTAGACGCCAGTTGGCTGCTATTTTTTTTTCAAGTGAAAAATTGAAGCTTTAATTAAAAATGTTAATATGAAATATCAACTTTTTTATATGTAGGCCTAGCTTATTGTAGGCTATTTATTAGTGTGTGACTGTGTGGGACATCAGATTTTGAAAAAAGTTTCATTTCCTCACCACGACTTAAAGTTGACTATTCACATTTTGTCGTTAAAAAATTAAATTAAAAGAAAAAAATGCGTTTATGTGTTTTCAGGAAAGTCAGTTATTCAGTATGCCGTCATTGCAGTCGTATCTCAGGACAGATAGCAGGTCTGCCCCCCGACGTCTGATAGGTTTTTTTTTATTCTCTCTCTCGCTTTCTCTCACGTTAATGGATATAGCAGACGGGTTACCTCACCCTAGGAAGTCTGTCCTGCTCTGTTATCTTTAACCCCCTACCCCCACCCCTCCATCACACCCTCAGCTCCTCCATCCCTCCGTCTGCTCACCAGCCCCTTCCTTCCCCCTCCTTTGTGTTTCCCTCTTCTCGAACTTGATATTAAGCTTTTTTTCTTTTCTTTTTTCCAGTAAAATTTAGACTATTTCCATTTTGGTGCATTGGTTTGGAGATGACTTCAGTAGGCCCACAGATAGGCCTAATACATATTATAAATAATTATAAATATTATAAAAATAACACTGACTTTGCGGAGGCCTGATACAACCGACAGTCTGGATTTAAAACGCTTCATTATAGCTAAATTAATTCATATTAACGCAAATAAATATTAATAAATAATATGATGGACGCCAAGTCACACAACAAAAAGCACAGGAAGGTGAAAAGAAAAGAAGGATTTTAGGCAGGAGGAACTACCTCCTGATTTACAATGATCGTAAAAGGCACGAAGCTACAATGCTCCCAAACAAGAAGACATTTAATTTAAACAGACTTGCAGGCTTCTTCTTCTTCTTCTTCTTTTTTTTAAATAAAAAATGACTAAATTAATTAATATATCCAATAAGTTCCTAGAATGCGTTTCTAACAGCTTCTCTCTCCTCCACACAGTCAAAGTGTCGGACTTCGGCCTCGCGGGCGCACACAACAACGCCATGCGCACTAACTTCAGCACGCGGCAGCTGACGGAGCTGGAGAAGGAGTTCCACTTCAGCAAGTACCTGACGAGGGCGCGGCGCGTGGAGATCGCAGCCACGCTCGAGCTCAACGAGACGCAGGTGAAAATCTGGTTCCAGAATAGGCGCATGAAGCAGAAGAAGCGCGAGCGGGAGGGCGCCTCCGCTACGGCGCGCTCATCTTCCTCCGGTACCGACAACGGTTTCAACAAGGACCTGGAGGACACCGATCACTCCTCCGCGTCCACGTCTCCAGGCGCGTCCCCGAGCTCGGAGACGTAGCCAGCGCGAGCAATGTGACTGGTTGTGCAGAGGTGTCAGGTGGCCTGCTGTCTTGTACCGCTGAGTGATGCGCTATGGAATGTATTCAGTCGTCAGTCTACTTCATCCACTTCTGCTTTGGTTACTTGGTGACTTCCTACATGTCCCAGAATTCCTCCTGAAAACCCACCAGCACCTGGAATTTAACATTCACTTTGTTTTACATTTCGGTGGAGATCCAGAAAACCTTAATCAAACCTGTTTTTGTTCTGGTATATATGTGCTGCTTGGTCACTTGTATTTTAATGGGAGTTAAAAAGGGGTTTTCTTCAAGTATGAATATGAACTACAGTGACTAATTAAAACATAAAAAGCACAGCAGCAGGATAAACAATAAGCCTGGCATTGCTGATATTTTGAGGACGCAAGAGCTGCCCTGATGTAATGACAAAAAAAAGGGACCTGTGAAGCAACCAACTTGAGCAAACATACGGCATATACAGATGACTGGTG
The DNA here is from genome assembly GCF_041903045.1 of Epinephelus lanceolatus. Taxonomy (NCBI): domain Eukaryota; kingdom Metazoa; phylum Chordata; class Actinopteri; order Perciformes; family Serranidae; genus Epinephelus; species Epinephelus lanceolatus. The sequence goes on from NC_135751.1 coordinate 7,694,001, forward strand.
ATGAAAGTTGTAGAAATATCAATAATGAAAAACCTCCCATAAATCTCTGACCACTTATCTGGAATGTCAAGTACATTTATTTTCCAGTCAAAGATTTTGCAAATTCTACCAAATCAAACCAAAACACCACTCTTGTGGAAGCATATTTCATGTTTTGGTGCAAAGACCAACCAGTTTGGGGTACCTTAATGTAGTGGATCCCAACCTGGAGTTTGGGACCTGGCACTGGGTCCAAAGATAAATCTGGAGGGTCACAATAATATAAGAGGGATACAAAAGATTTAAAAACAAATCTGTTACATTACATCCTGTTTATTCTCAGTGTCCTTTTTCAAAAGTAGAGGACAAGTCAACCTCACCAGGCCTCTAAATCCTTATTTAACAAAAAAAAGAAACAATCTGAGAAAGAAAAATGACTCATTGGTTTAACTGCTCACAATTAATGTCCACTAAACCATTTGCTGTTTAACATTGTGGTCAACTTTGCTTTTAGGGGGTCAAAAGGCAGGGCATCAGGCGTCATAGTGGAAGGAAAAGTTTGCTATTTTTAATTTTGAAGTAATAAGTACCATAACCACATTAAACTTGGCTGAATAAACTGATTAAAAGATGAAGCTCTCTGAGGCCCCTCTCACCCTTTAAAGGCACAACATGGTTTAGTCCTTATGCTGCTGGAGCACCAACATATATTATCATGTCTTTTCCCCAGAAAGGGAAATTGGGGTTCCACAAAAAGAAAAGAAAGAAAGAAAGCAAACTGACTTTGTACAAAAAGAACAAAAAAAAAAAAGATCAGTGAGAGAGACATGGACCCAGGGAGAAACTGTTGGGGCCCCTAGAGACTGCTTATGCATAGGGCCCAGAATTTGGTGCAACGCCTCCATCAAAAAAAGTTGGTAGCCCACCATTGCCTTCACAGACCTCTGGCAGTAACTTTCTGACAGCATGGATCACACAATCAAAACCCAATGCCTTTTGTAGAAAGAATGTCTTCAGGGACAGTTTTCTTGAGATAGTATGTTTTGGAGAAGCTGCTTGTTGTACTGAAATATCTGCTGAATTATTGTTGGACACAAACCTTTTAGGAGTGCTGAAGTTTAGACAGACACACATATTTGAGATGTTTCTCCTTTAACCAGCACAGCACAGTGAAAATAATGTCTGGTGTACAGGGTGATGATAATGATGATGATGATGATGATGATGATGATAGGATGCACTTGGCCATCTTTATATAATGTCTGTTTTACTGGTATTGGGTTATTTAAGGTGGATAATAGGCCCACAGAATTTCTGTTGATATTTATGTTCCATGTTTTTTGTTTGTTTGGTTGGTTTTTTTGGCCACAATTTCTGTAGAAACTCAGTCCATGACATAGACTGAAATCATTATGAGACACTAAAACTTGACAGAAAGCCTTCATGATTGATATCAATGAAAAGCAGCTCAGAGATACCAAATTGCATCCACATGACAAATCAACATACAGAATCTGTTAATTAATTTTGTAAATTCTGACAGGCTGCGGTCCATCTGTAACCCATATACCAGCCTGAGCGCAGCCTAACTAAATGAGCCTTATGATCAGGAACACAGGGAGCCTCTGATGGCAAAAATACACTTCTGTCCAGTTTATCTGGGTGTAGCTATTTTTTTGTTTCACATCTACCTTTATAACATTTAACATTGTTTTATTTTTGAATGTTGTGTATGACTCAGCCCATGCAGCTCTGGCCTTTGCACTATGTGACTACAGGGTACATTTTCAGACAAAGTGCACAAACACAATAAAATGTAATATTTTGTTTCTGTCAGTTTTTATGAATGATGAAAAAAGAAAAAGCTGTAACACTTTTACAGTCTGATTTACAGGATTTTGTCGTGAACATGTTAGTTAGACTCAGGGGATAGTGTGTGTGTGTGTGTGTGTGTGTGTGCGCGCACATTGGGTCATGATTAAAGAAAACTACTGTGAAAAAATGTTGAAGCCTGTTCGGCACAGATGTCATTCCTGAATGGGAAAAGTGGGGAAATTATATTTTACTGCCTGCTCTTCCCCCTTGAGAATAAATTATTGGATGCATTTTATGTTATTGATTATAGATTATGGGGAACATGTGTATGTGAAGGGGGTGTTTTTCTTGTGAATGTTCTTGTTACTGCTGAAAGTCATGATAAATACTATATGTGAATAGTTTTTCTCCTCATCACTCAGGAGTAAATCTCTTCATATGTGTAATATTGTCAGGTTAAAGCTCGGCCTGTGAACTGATGATATTTTTTATAATGATGTCTGTTTTTTTGAATTGAGAGCAGATCGACTGAGTTTTATTAGTTCTGCTGCCTTAGAGATATTCCCAATCATGCTCCTGTCTGTCTTTTTCTACTTTAAGCTACCTCAATTAAAGATTCTTCTGTCAACCCACTGCATTGTGCTCCTGATTATATACTCTTTACACTGACCATAAACTGTTATGTATGACATAAATTCATCGATTCAAAAATGACAGAGATTTCCTGCAGCATCCAACATTCCCAGCATTTGAAAGCTATGTAAACATCTCTGATCCTTGGCATGTTCCAGGGGCCCTGTCAAACCACAGAAAACATTTTGGTACCCTACCAAATTCCAACAGAACCACAGCTTTCTGCAATATAACAAATACAACATGTCAGGATACAAAAAACCCTTCCATCAGTTTCTCTGAGGGAAGGGTTAAAGAAAACCCTAACCCAAACACCTTGTGGTTATTGGATTAATTAAAAAAAAAAAGTTTGGGAATAGGCACCACTGAGCACAAAATCCAAACCTATGTTCTACTTTTACATACTTCAAATTTGCAGCAAAAAAAAGTTGTAAGGATATGCTGCCTGGTTCATTTTTTCTGTCAACTTAATGATGAAATCTTATTAACATATCTGTCAGGGTTCAGTATGTTCATTCTGAAGAGTAAAATAATTGCTGACAACACGTCTTTTTTTCCTGGGAAAATTTCTAATCTTGCAATATAATAGCTGCTCCTAACATCTATAGCAGTATAACTTCTTATGGTTATGTTTAGGCTTTCACAACACTTAGATCAGGCTGCTCTAATGAACTGTTCCTACATATACCTCCAATGCACAATAATTGGTCATGCAATCACAAGCCAGTAATTTCTGTATAACCCATGTAATCAGGAAGGCAGTGATCATGTGACCAATGTGCTGACTGGAATAAAGAAGTTAGTGGTACAGAGATCAACAAGTTTTTCGTAAAGAGACAAACAACAGGAGACCAGTGTTCAGAAAGATGCGAAACCAAGTGAGCCCTGAATTATCCTAAGGTATGTCATCACCACGATTCTTTTCCTAAACATAACCTATGTAACTTTACGATCTGTAACATATTTCAGAAGTGACCTTCCCAACACTGGTCCTGCTTTATTGTTTAGTCTATACTGATATTAATATGAAGAAGAGTCCTGTACCACAAGCTAGGTTTATGACTCTCATTACTTCAGGATTGTGTTCAGATTTTTCATAACTTGGGACCCCTTGCTGAAATACTCAACATGGGTAATTTGTGTCCTGAAAACCCAGTAGCAGACTGATCTGTACGTGACAGTGAGACTGGGGGAGAAGAGATGATGGAGAATTTGCAGAGTATTTACACTTAAAGGAATAGTTTGCCCATACACAATGTAAATTCTAAACAGTACTCATCTCCCTCAGCTCTCAAAAGTCAGTGATGGTAACATTTTGCAATTTATGTACAGTCATTGTGTGCCGATGTCACTTATGTGATGCATTTACGTCAAGGAAAGTTAAGTAACTAATATACGTATTCTAACCAAAAACATGATCTCTTTTTTCTAAACCTAACCAACTACTCTTGTTGCGTGAATCTAACAATATCAACCATTACACAACATCAACCACTTGTTGCAATGTGTTTCAGCTGTGTGTCACATAGATACACTGAAGGGTACTGTACATTGCTATGAGATGCTGAGGGGTGCGATAAAGCGTTGGTATCTGACAACTTGGGAATGAGAACAGGTTGACATTTTAAAACCTTTTGCCTGTCTTTTTTTGGGGGGCCACTCTGCTCTCCTTAATGCCATACAATTTTTTTTTTTTTTTTTCCTGGAACCACATGGAGCCTAGGGAGGTGAGCACTATAAGCAATTGATACTGATTTTGGATGAACTATTCCTTTAAGACAGTTCCCCAGACAGGAAAGGGAAGTCAAAGTACTTAGAGGCTGATATAAATTCTTTATGTTCTCTGCTACAAAATATGTTTTATGTTCTATAAATGCTTGAAAGGTGACAAACCCCACTGCATCAGCTCAGCAGAGGAGTGATATATATCGAGTGAGTAAAATGTTTGACCGCCCAGAAGTGTGCACCCTATTTCCTGAAGAGGTAAAAGCAGGATTAGAGAGTGAAGGAGGGAAAATGGAAATGCTTGAGGAAAAGGATCTGGTTGTGTTCCTCCTCATGGATTAAAGAAACACAGTGTTTGACACAACACAACATCCAGAGAACTTCATGCATTTCAATAGCAGGCAGGCCTCTCACATCCACATGGCTGCATGGCCTCTGGTTGACCCACACATACACACATGCAGGGCTACAGTGAGGAATGTAGCGGGGCTTTCCGGGTGGCTCGGTGACCTGCTGACCTTTGGAGAGCCTCTGGGATATCTAAACATGTAAACACACTCCTCCTCCTCCTCCTCCTCCCCCTCCTCCTCCTCATCATCATCATCTTCATCTTCCTCTCCTCTCTGCTGGTCTAAAGATGCCTGACCTGGAGCCTGGGTGGCAAACTCAGTCATCACCTCATCACACGCACACACTGGACACCACCCTCTCTCAGATCCTCTTCCACACTCACACCTCCATGCAGCACATTACAGCAGTTGTTTTCTGCTGGTGTTGTAAGTTACTGTGTTGGTCAACCTACTTTTTTAAGCCTCCCGTGTCTTCTTCTGCTGCCGTTAGTGGTTTTCTACATTTCCACTATCCAACTACTGAGAATGTGTTTTCAGCTGTGTTTTAGACTCATACTTTCGACCTCTCCACAGGGCATGCTGCTTTGTGAACTGGCACTGGACGTTGGAATTGGATATTAATTGTCAGGTGTGGAATCCCATGAACATAAGTCCTAGGGATACTGGGCTGGAATTTTTAAATATTTCCTAATTCTTGCAACAAAAAAAATGCTAGAAGTTGGTCTCTATCTTCATTCAGTTTCTTTATTCCTCTCTTAGTAATTATTGCAGCCCACTCACCGAAAGAAAATGTTGGCATTGTAGGTTTCTACAAACCACAAACAAGGTTTTAACTGGCATTCATACCTGGGTCAAATGACTCTGCCGTAGTCATGGGTATTTATTGCCTCAGGCTCAGATTGGCATAGATGGGAACACAACACTCGAGTAATTTTAGCTCCTTTACTGGTAAGATGCAGTGACGAGCCACCTCAAAATACCGTCCATCTCTGCCCAAGCAGCGCTCAAACATCGATCAAATTTAGTCTGCACCGAGTTTGAAAGAGAGACTGAATAAATAAGAGATATATATCAAAAAAAGTAACCACAATATTTTTTTTAGGCCTCCATGCTCCTCTGTACTGTTACTGTTACTGCTACTACCTATTCTCCAGCCTGTTAGTGACATTGACCGTGACACACGCAGCGAGTTTACCCACTGAAAATAGCACATGCTAATTTTGGTGAAAAGGGGTATTAGTGAGTCAGTGCTGTGTTTACAGAAAAGTGGTTGTTTTTCACTGAGATATCACTGTGTTTCCAGTGGGAATTGTGCCCCCAAAACTGTACACATAGTACACATACATATGATATCCCACAAATTAGCGCCCCACTAATAATGTTATGTTCTTAACATAAAGTTACTTAAAGTTATGTAGGCTATAGGTTTAGGCAAGTAAAGTTGCTGTGGTTAGGTTCAGGAAAAGAAACATGGTGACAACGTTCCTTAAAAGGCCTCAAAATTCAATAAAAGTTCAAACAGTTCCAAACTCTGGTCTCCAGGAGAAAGTCCTAAGGAAAAGTCTAGTGCTTTGTGACCCATCTACCACCCCATATCTTTTCGTTTACAGGACTGCTTCCTTCCTCCTTCTTTACTCCAGTTAACACATTGGCCACGTGATCACAATTACCTAATTCATGGATTATCCACAAATTACAGGCTCATGATTAGTGAGAGAACAGAATGCTGCATAATAACATGCAGAATTAATGTACTGGTTATTTGCAGAAATGTACAATGCCAACATCTGTAAGTGGCATCCATAAGGCCACTTTACTGATTGTACACATGAACTTTACTGTACTTGTTACAAAGAGTACAGCATGAGTGAACCTATGAAAACCCCAACGTCTTCTGGAGAGGCTTTGTCAAGTCTGACACAATAACCCTAATTAAGTCATAAAATGATCCCAATCATATACGGTTGTCTCAGACTGGGCTTGTAGACTACAAATATTTGAACAAAACAACTGTTTAAGGTGCACTGCTAAACTGCTAGATATTATCATTATTGGACAATTTCGCACATCAAAATATATGTCCATTGCCAATGTTCAGAAAGTAGTGTGCCCTATATGTAGCAAGACGGAAGGCTGCAGAGGTTGGGGTAGCGGATAGCATCTGCAGTTTTCTTTTCCAGTTACAGACTTGCAATTAGAGGGGCAGTGTGTAAGATTTAGGGGGATATATTGGCAGAAATTGAATATAATATATTAAGTGTGTTTTCTTAAGTGTATAATAACCTTAGAATAAGAATTGTTGTATTCTCCTTACTGTAAACTGAGTCATAGGGGGTGGTTCTTTGTTTGTGGAGATCGTCATGTTGCACTTCCATGTTTTGACAGTAGCCCAGAACAGACAAACTAAACAGCGGCTCCAGGTAAGGCCATTGGCATTTTTGCATTTTCGGGTTGGCCACCATAGTAAGAACCCCAACTGCAATGTGCAGTGCTGGAGTTACAATGATTAGTAATGTGAAACTGTTTCATTCAGTGTTTTCACTGGGTTCAATCATCTGGTCCGTTTGTTTGGAAAGGAAGAGACCTTTGAGGATAATCAGCTTCCGGTGAAACTTTCTGAACATCTAGATCTTATGTTATTTACTGTATAACCAAGTATGTTGGAAATACATGGATTTGTAACATGTAACAGCGTTATTTGGTGTTATACCAGTTTAAATCACCAGGTCTGTTTACTGAGGAAAGGAAGAGACCTCTGTGGATAATTCAGCAAATGGTAAAAACCTCCTGAAACCTCCTACACAAGTTTTTAGCTGGTTTACCGCTAGACGCCATTAATTCCCCTTAAATCTTACACACTTCACCTTTACAGTTTGTCTTTTTATTAACTGTAACCATGATCTTTCCCTCACATCAATCATGTATTTTACTTGCTTAACCATAACAATACAGTGGCTGTGCACAAATATTTTAGACAACAAAAGGGCATTTAATGTTATCTAGGGTTTTTCAGAAAAACGTCCAACATTACCAGCATTCTTGTTGTTTGGCTCAGTATTAGAAGAGATTGCAGCCCAGTCTACAAATGAAAATGTTGCCATTGTACATTACTGCAAACCATGATTACATCGTATTTGCCTGTTTTGTATGTATCGTATCAATGTTTCTAAAGAGATTAGTGTTTGAACTGACTTTGTCATCAGGAGGTGGAGGAAATGGTGGATGGCATACCACTGTTTGAGACCAACAAACAACAAAATGGTTCTGATGTAATGGATCATTGCTATGTTTTCTGTGGCTTCTTAGGCACCAAACGAAGGTGTTTTGTTGCAGTCTGTCATGGTTTTAGAGACATTGCTGCTTTGGGGGGGAATTGTGCTTCTAAAACCAAGTATTTTAGGCCAAAACATTATTTTTCATAACCAAGTAGGTCTTGTGCCTAAACCTAACGTTAACGTTAACTGCGGTGTTATTAAAACATAAAGTTTTGATGTGTCTGTCACATAATAATTTGCATGATTTGCAGAAACATACAATGCCAACAGTTTTTGACAATTGTGTTTAAGATTGAAAACATCTCCATATTTCCCCGATTGTTGACGCATTTTGTTGATTCAATATTTGTGTACTCACTGTCCTTCCTGTCATACAATCTTCTCAAGCTCAGACACCAATTATCTGCTGCTCAGATGACTTTAAAAAATTCATACTAACCATACACTCACACTGACAGAGACAGACAATCCACATCATGCTGGAAAATCAATGAGAGAAACAGATTTAGTTTTGATAAGCCAGGATGTAAAAATAAGAAAATGATCTTTACTTTGAAGAGGAGGAGGAAGAAGCAGGGGAGAGAGCACGAAATATTAAAAATGGTTCCAGTGGTGAAGCACAAAGAGAGAGAGAGAGAGAGAGAGAGAGAGAGAGAGAGAGAGAGAGGAGATTCTTTCAGGGTGACCTCATACGGTCTGACCCCCAACTTCTGTTTTCCTTTCCATAACTCATCTCAAGTTCAACACAGGGCTGTCTGCCTGTGTGTGTGTCTGTGTGTGTGTGTGTCCATGCCCTCACAATGAGCAGTGGAAGATGAAGTGGTGTGGCTGCAGTTCAAGAGTTCACTCTCCATCAAATAGATGAGCACACAGCCACGCACACGCAGGCCTGGCAACATAATCATGCTAATGTTTAAACTGGTCTGTTTTCATATCAGTGTGTAATTTATTGGTATTAAAGTGAATAAAACAATATCCCCTACTCCTAATAAGTATTATCCTATTTGCCTCTGCTGATTTTATGTGATCATAAAACATTGTGTCTATAATATAGTAGGCCTGTGTGTTATTACTTGGAGGGTTAGTTTAACTGTGGTTTAAATGTAATCTGTTTGATTTGATTACATTTATTTTTCATTTTTTGCTTAAAAAAGGAGGTTTAATTTGATGCAGTTATTCATCTTTATCTTGCATGCACTGTAACACTACTGTGTGATAGCAATGGGCTTTTTCTAACCTGTTACAGCCTTACCGCAACAATCCCACGTAGTTCTTGTCATTACTGCCATTTTACTGACAAAGCAAAATATATTTTTTACACTGGATTTAGTAGTTTAAAAGCTAAGCTTTGTCAACATGAAAAACCAAGGCTCTCCTGTTACAGTAGTACTTTTTTTCTGGGCTTGCATCGTAATCCTCCAAACCTCCACATGTTTTGTTGTCCCCTTGCTGCTCCCATGGTGAGTAATGTCTTGTGAGATAGATATATTGGTTCATGTTATTTTTGATTTTTTTTTTTTTTCATTTTGTTTTTATTTGTTTCAAATTTCTAAAACTGACTGACACGCTGAAGTTACTGTATCATTAGTCATGATGAATAAAATGTTAACAGATATTATATGTATAATTCAAAACAAGTAGTTTGAGCCCAATATATGCATTTTATTTGAAAATGCTATATTATTTTACACCACATTTTCATTTTTTTTAATAAATAAACAAGAATAAAGCTGGCATTGATTTCATTTGCAATCACTTTCCATTTCAATTTCCTTTCTTTTGATTGCCTGCAGTTGTTAATATGGCATGAAATGCCCCCTATATGTTTTCTCTGTATGGTGCATCTACCAGCTGCAAAAATTCTTTCCTGCGACCTGTGACTTTTCTTTTTCTTTCCATTTCAGCCAGTTTCCTGGTATTTAATCCCTTCGGTATATTATAAGCCATATAGTTGTATATTTTATATGCTACTGAATTGCTGCTGGAGAAATCAAGGATTTTGCATGAATAAAATGCTTTTTATAAAATGAAAATAATTAAATCACACAGCTGTTTGAAGAAAAATATGTGACTTTATTTAAAAAAAAAAAAAAGACCAATAAGGCAAATGTAGGGTAAATCCTTGATTCTGATTGGCTGTTCCTGCTCTGAGATGAAATTAATCATGTGATCATTTAAAGTCTTAAAATTTAAACACTTAAATTCCTGCTGGAGCATTCTGAAGTGTTATTCTCAGAAGTTTGATAAATATGGGCTTAGGAAGCCAACTTTCTCTAAATTAACTCTAAAGAACGGTCCCTGACTGAAGGTTGTAAAAAGATACAAAATACAAAATTTGAATGTTCTTTGCAATGAAAGCAATTGTGAAAACAATGAAAACATATATATACACATATTATGTATTTTTATGTGTTGTAAATGTAATGTAATGTCTTATAGCACAGATTCCTTATTAAATCAGAAATGAGAAATACTTGTGATACAGTCCCTCTGAAATATAGGATAGAGTATTACAAGAAGAAATGATAAGTAAAAAAAAATATGTGCATTATACATAGCACATAGCACAAACTATAAAGCTATGTATAAAACTATGTAAAGTTTAGAAATATCAAAAAGTGATTTTTTGTATTTTTATTTGTATTTAATTTTTTGGACTAATATAAATTGTACAAATAATAATAATAATAATAATAATAATAATAATAATAATAAAATGTTCCAGTAAGATAAATCTCTGAACACTGAAACATAATAATAATTAATTAAAACAATTCATATTGCATGTTTACAAATGAAAGGTTTGTAGCAGTTGTGAGTGTATACATGCATATATATGAGCAAAGTTGTGTTTTTGTTTCTGTTATGTATTTATATCTTATTGTTACTTTGTTGCATCATTTGACTGATTATTTCAGTCAGTGAGCTGTATTAGCAAATGGAAAATTTATTTGCAATATGACCCCAAAAACCTTTATACTTTAACTATTACCTTAAAAAATGATGACTGAAAAATGTACATGTACTTTATGATTCATGACGTGAAACATTATAGTATATTCATGTTGATATAAATTGATTAATCGATAACTATTACTAGATTTCCTTTATTAAATGTCATGGAAACATTAAAAATACAAAACATCTTATTTCTATCCCAGTTTACAATAATAATAATGATAATGACGAGCTGAGTAATAAAGGGCAATTGTTTGAGTGTATTTTTTAAATGCATTTAGTTCAGTTTAGTGTGTGTGTGTGTGTGTGTGTGTGTGTTTGTGTGTGTGTGTGTGTTTGTGTGTGTGTGCTGGTTTTTGTCTGCTGGGGTCATCCAGAGTTCAGCAGCTCTGCCCACAGAGGAGCTGTGCAGCCCTGCTGAGCAGCCGCCACGCCCCGTTGACCCAGGCCTGCTGCCCTGCAGAAAATACATCTGCATGGGCCTTGTCTAGGCTGAGATGATCCTAATGAACCTTTTAAAGCTTAAGACATTCCCCGAAAGCATAGAAACATAAGATTCTTTTAGACATGAGTGTAGATCCACACTTACATTCTCCACTGGAGGAGGCTCAGAGCATCTAAAGAAGCTCGGGAACAATATGTTTAACACGCTCTTATTGTTTTTGTTCTTTTTTTAGTCTGTACTTTCATGGATACTATCTTGATGTAAAATGAGCGATACTGGTTGAATTAGAAGCTGAGAAAAAACAAAACTATCACACACACACACACACACAGAAAATAATATTTGATTTGTGCAGTTGAGTGCGGAAATGCTAAAACATTCTTAAAGATTGCTTGTTATTGGGAAACTGGCCCTGCTTTAGACCAGAAACAATCTGATTCACATCAGACTGATCAAGAACATTTAAGAAAACACAGATACCCCTTACAGTCCCATGAAACCTTCCGAGGAACCAATGGAACCCCTTCAGTATCCCTCAGTGATTCCTTTTAACCTTTGTGTTTTGTTGACACTGGCTCTGCTTCCTTATTGTCTTTGGGTCCCACAGACACTACTGCTGTCTATGTAAGAATTATTTTTGAATAATTGCAAATTGCAAACTGTCATAAAACTCAAACAGAAATCCAAATAAACTCATTTTGGATCTGGGAGGGGCAGTGCTGTGTAAAACATACTGCCAATGCAGCCTATTCGCCAGAAGAAAATGTTGACATTGTGTGTTTCTGCAGCAGGAATACATTACACTTGCACGTTTCATACAAATCATATCAACATTTTTCATGTGACAGTATATAAGCGCTGTAACTACTTCCTGGTCAATCATTGAGTCCACGCTTCATACTGATGTTAATAAAGTGCATTTATTCTTCTGGCATGTTGATGAAACACCTTCATTGAACACTGTGAAAACTAAAAAAAAAATGAGGAAATGAAAATCTCAATGAATATTTGTCCTGACAGACAGCAGATTTCTAATCATTCAAACACATGTAACTCAATTAAGCTACATTACAACAGTTACCTTTAAATTACATTACTTTCTCTTGTTACACAACTTAAAACGATACAATGTAAGTCCTGTAAACTTTAAGTAAATGTTACTCTTTTACACCATTCAATACAAACATCATATAAGAATTCAAATTGTAAACATAAACGCTTACTGAATCAATTGTAGTGCATTATAAACAAAAATGAAACTTCTCAAGTAGTGCATAACTAGCATTCAAAGTGAAGCATGTGCTAATGTGTCAATAGCCTAGTGCAAGCTAGCTAGCTCATACACAGTGATGTAATGCAAACGAACTATTGTTGTGCAAATTAGTGTTTCACACCACAAACCATTCGGTTGGTTACATCAAAAGAAAAGGTTAGTAGCTACAGAACAAAAGAAAGCTATTTACCGTGTGCGCCCTTGACCAGTTGTAGAATGACTGTAAACTTCTATCCTGCTCTGTTCTCTCTCGCTCGTGTCCCTCTACTTTACTTCCTTGTTTTGTGCGCTCTGAACTGTATCCACCTAGCGGACAACAACATCCGATTTAGGGGAGGGGATTACTAATAAACAGAAATAAACTCAAAATATATTTATGGCGTCATTTACAAGCGCACTTTGTCATTGGATGTGCCCTTGCTTTTGCCTAAGCGATGAGGATAGCTGGTGCACTTTAGCTGTTCCTGTTTCCCCGTCTCTCTGTCAAACACACGCACACACACACACACATACACACACACACAAACAGAGGGTGCTGAAAGAACATAGCACAATAGCTTGTTTATCTGAGGCTAACACAGCATGCATATTCTGTTGAGTGTGTGTGTGTGAGACCCAGTCGAGGCGTCTGCCATGCTGTAGATCACTGTTAGAGACCCACAAACAACAAAACTGATTTTTTAGTGAGTCATCACTTTGTTTTCAGCGTACTTTTAGGCAACAAATGTGGATACTTTTAGCAACCTGTCATTATGTTTCCTGCTGCTTTTAAGTACCCAAATGTGGAATTTTTTTAGTGGGATGTTGCTGTTTTCCAGGGGGGACAGTACCACAAAAAGCTGTTTTTTTTCCCCTAAACATTGCTGTGTTTTAAGCCAGGATGACGCCTTCAAAACCAAGTATTTTAAACCAAAACATGATCTAACCATAGCGAAGTGGCTGTTGTGGCTAAACATAACCACACAATAACCACAGAGTCGGTTAAATGTAAAGTTTCCGGCTACACAGTGACAGGCAAATGGCATGTTATCTGCTGTGCAATGTATCCATGGTTTGCAGAAACGTAAAATGCCAACATTTACTCTTGGAACTGGGCTGGTTTTCTCAGCTGGTAAGAGGAGCCTGTGATTTTCAGGATCCCCAAAATCCCCTAGTTCACACCATTCAAACTTTCTGTGATCCCTGCAGGATCATTGGAATCATCTCAACAATCCCTGTGGTTCCTGGAGCCCTACTTTAAGGACTAGTCCACAAAATAAAGCATCATTTGCATATTTTATTGTAAAGGTTGTCAGTATAAAGTCTGGTATTGACAGATGAGAGAGTTCACATATTTTTAAGTTAACAATGTCTAGCAGAGTCAGTTGATGTAGTTCACATGTTAGGTCTTTTACAAGGAGAGGAAGGACAAAAGGTCACAAACCTTAAGTTGACTGCACAGGGACTTAAAATGTTTTTTTTTTTTTTTTTTGTCAACATGCTGAACTGTTGAGGTCAGAGGGAGAGCGGGGAGCAGAAGGTTATCAGGCCAGACATTCCTGTCCATCCAGTGCTGAGAAAGACCAGAGGAAGAAGAAGAAGAGGAGGTATTTTAACATTTATAATTTACAATATATTTTCAGTAATTGGAATTTCCACATTTCTTAGCATTTTTTGGTTAAAGAATTGAATATAGATCCGGACAAAAACATAATAAATGTTTCATGAAGCTTATTTAAAATAAAAAATAATGTTTTACAGTGTGGTAAAATTGTACACATTGTCTGTCAAAATAATTATAAGCTTCTTTTTTTATAAGATCTTAATGGGGTTTTTCCACAGTATAAACTTTGTATTTTGTGTGTGTGCATGTGCGTTTGTGTGTGTTTATATGGCAGACAGGCCTGAACACCTATGACTGTTTGCCTTAGCTAATGTTGTGTACACCATGACCCTGTGTCCTCAACACACACACACACACACACACACACACACACACACACACACACACACACTCAACAGAATATGCATGCTGTGTTAGCCTCAGATAAACAAGCTATTGTGCTATGTTCTTTCAGCACCCTCTGTTTGTGTGTGTGTGTGTGTGTGTGTGTGTGTGTGTGTGCGTGTGTTTGACAGAGAGACGGGGAAACAGGAACAGCTAAAGTGCACCAGCTATCCTCATCGCTTAGGCAAAAGCAAGGGCACATCCATCACACAGTGACACCCTCACACAACACTACAAAATGACAATGGGCTAAACAATAATTAATGAACAAATTGTTTGACGTGAGCTCTATCTCTTACTGGATAGGGCTGTAATGGTTTGTGTATTCGTACCAAATCATCACAGTACGGAGGTCACGGTCTGATGCATGCAGTCACATGCAGAATAGACTGACGCACGTTAAAGTTACGCTCCAAAATTTTTAGCTCTAAGTCGTTGGCAACATATGCTGAAGTTAGCACAACAAGCTGATTGGGGTACAAGTCAGTCATACTACAGCCAGAGCAAGTGAAACACTGCGGGTTCCTGGTCAGCTACCACAGCAACGGATAGAAAGTTGTGTATAAGAGGAGCATGTTGTGTCAATGTCACACCACTGATGCGAATGAAACGCATCCCAAGTGCTAACACACATTTGCCGGCATCACCAAGATGTGCTGATCACCAGGATGATAAATGTTTGAGTACTTTGAAAGTTTAAATACAGCCAAGTTGGAACATAATATAGCATAGCAACAGTTGCTTTTCAGTGTTACAGTCTGTCATGATCTGTTGCCTTTTTGGGGAAAGTGTTTGTTCAGTGTTTGTACAGTGTAATACACAAGTATTGGAAATGATACTTATTTTTATAATGAAAATAGTTTACCAATGTTGCCAGAGGGCTGGGGACTGAGGTTAGAAGATTATGTCTGTCTCTGACACTTGTACTATAAGTAATATCTTTATGCATTTGCCTTTTTTCCCCCACTGTGCTGAACTGGCATTGAACCGTGACTCCTAAACTATGAACTGAACCGTGACTTCTGTGTACCCTTACGCCTCTATAACTGTAAACTGTCCAAGTCAAAATGCTGTTGACCAAGGCCTCAAGTAGGCAGCATCAAGACCAAACACATACAAAGAGAGAGAGATTAGTTTCTTCAACAGGCTAAATCCTGGGTGGGGCTGAGGCAAAGCAAGCAGGCACCATTTACCTTGACTGGCTTTACAAAACGGAGGCACCAGTCAATCAGTGTCCCAAAAGGCTTTACTGTCTTTTTATTCATCAAAAGACACACTAATATTGCGTAAAAAAACAACCCAATTGCCAAAAAAAATGTTGGCATTGTACATTTCTGCAAACCATGGATATGTTATGTTTATGTAGCAGATATGTTGAAACTTTACATTTCAGAATACTGGTGTTAACATGTGGTAAGGTTTAGGCACAAAAAAGGCTTGGTTACGGTTAGAAAAGATCATGTTTTGGCTTAGAATACCCACTTTGGGGGGCACAATCCGAATATTTGAATCAAAGAGGAACTGACGTAGTAAATTGTCAGTGGTGGACAAAGTAGGCTACACAACTTCAAAGTATAGATACTCCTGGTCCAATATTATTCCAATACAAGTGAAAGCTGCTGAGTCAAATTATTACTTTAACTTGAGTTAAAGTACTGGAGTACTTGCTTTATTAAAAAGAAAAAAACTTAAGTATTCAGAGTACTAAAAAATCTCAACACATTGTTGTAAACACACATACAACACTAGGTCCTATGTGAATCTGCAGCTAAAGTTAAAACACAGGGTAAAAATATCACAATTTAACAATGTATGACAACTGTGCAGGCAAATCTATAAACAGTCATTTGACCAAACATAGCACAACTGCAACCACTACAAGTACAGACAACTTTGTTTGAAATATTCATCTGGAATTAAACAAATATTCACATACCTCGACATGCTTTCTCAGGTTGGATGGTGAATTCTTGTTGTGTGTGCAGTAACCATAGTTAACATTTAAAATGATAAAAATCATTCTTCATCTCAGAATCTTAAAACATGGACTTGAGGTATGGCCATGGGTGATCTAGTGGAAAAACTTAATCTCCATCTGCTGCCATAGCCATAGTAACACCGCATATCCAAATTCAAATGTCTATTGATGACCTTTCCTCTCTACCTGTCTCTGCCGATGAGCTGTTCCAATCTGAGTAGTGAATGCATGAGGTAGAGGTACGGGAACACCACTTTGTCATCTGCTGACCTCAAAGCAAATGTAACGAGTAACGAAAGCCCTCATAGACATGTAGTGTATGATATTTGTCTTGTAAATGTAATGGAGTCAAGTAATATGTTTCCCAAAAAAATAATACTAAATAAGTAAAGTACAGATATTAACTTGCTTGAATTTACTTTGGTACTGTCCACCATTGTAAATAGTGAGAAAATCTATGTGGGGCAGGAGGGAGGGGAGCTGGATGGTTCAACCAAAACCAGACATTCACTGAGGAAACGACAGTTCATGTCCCATGAAAAACCAAAAGTCAGTGTTGCATAGTGTTACCTCACTTATGTATCTTTGTCCCATGTGAAACCAAAAGTCATCGTTTTAATGTACCATTACGTAATTTAAGTATGGGCATCATGTACTGACGTCACTCGTGACGTATATATGTGATGTTACATAATGTAACTATATCTTTTTCTAAACATAACCAAGTAGTTTTGTTGCCTAAACATACCCAGTAATGTTTCATAACATTAACCAGGTGTGACAATGTTTTTTTTTTGTTGTGCATCACATAGAGACACTAAAGGGTGCCCAGCGCATTGCCATGAGGTGCCACAGGGCGCGACAAAGCATCTGTATTTGATGAGCTGAGAATGACAATGGGCTGGAAAGCACCCTACATTAGACCACACATACAATGTGCTGTGCAAGATTAATCTATTATTTGTCTATTCATTGCTGTTGAGAAAAATAATGATTAATATATTTTGTAGGAACTTTATATGCATTATAAAGTCAAACAGTTTCATTAAAAATTCATAAAAAAAAATTAATCAAAAGAAAATCCCAAGGAAGGCCAATCTGCTAGCAATGTTTATGATTATTGTTGTTATGTTATTGCTTTGAGAGATCAGTATCAGTGTAGAAATGTTCAGACCACAGACAGATCATGCCTGTATTTAGTGCTGTCTACCTGTGATTGGTTCACTTAAGTTGTATTTAGTGTCTGTATTTTGCCTGTTTGTCTCAACTGTTTCCTGGAGGCCAGACGATGAGGTTATGACCACAAGTTACTATCGATCAGCAGCATTTTGACCACACATATACCTCAGAGACTTGCCTGGAGAAACACACACCATTATAAGACCAGAGGTTGCCAGGTGAGAAGACTTTATCCTCCTTTTATGGCTCCAGTGCAGCCATGATTGAGACCTTTCCCTGTGCTTGTTACATTATGGTTGCTGGGTGAGTTGTAGGGCTGCCAGGTTTGGAGTTGTTCCCCCTTTATGGCCCCAACTGACACATGACAGAGGCCTTTTGTCATCTTAGTATGTATCCTTATTGTTGCCAGGTCAGTTTTAAGGTCGCCGGTTCACAATCTCCTGTTTGTGACTCACCACTGAGCTTCTCCTTTTGTCTTCTCATCCTGTCAGCTCCAGCCTTAAAGTTACCAGTTTGGGTGAACCTCACTATTTGTTGCCACTTATTGCATGACTTCCCGTTTGTCTCTCTAGCTGCTGGGTCATCGGTTAATAGCCAGGTTTGCGGTGGTCCATCCTCCTTTTATGGCTCCCTGTGACTTGTGACTGAGCTCTGTCCTTACTTTATTTCTCTGCTTACTGTTATTACGGACATGGGTGACACATCTTTCTTAACGTTTGCTTCAGGAGCATCAGCAGGGTCTTGGTCATTGATTCAGGTCTCCTTTTCCTATTTCAGAGCTCTGATGGGAGCAAACAGATGCAAACTTGCACCAGGTGCAGTGAATGACACAACACAAATGATGCAAACAGGCAAAACTTTCGCACATTTGCATGACATGTTACAAAAGTGTATCAGCACTGAGATCTGGTTGAGATTCTCCTGACGTGTCCTGATGTTGAGTGTTCAATTTCAGTCTGATCATTACGTAAAATGAAAGAGGATGTGTGCAGCCTTGTGGCTATGGCCTAAGGGTGTTTTTAAGCTGACCAAGCTACTGGCATATAATATTACCCTAAAAAATGAGTCTCCTGGTTGAAAGTCTGTGTTTGTTTGACCCATCCACCATCTAGAGGTTAGGTTTAGGCAAGTAAAGTAACTGTGGTTAGGTTTAGGAAAAGAAACATGGCGAGGACATACCTTAAAATGACTCAAAGTTCACATGATTCCGAATACTCGACTCTGGGGAAAGTCCCATCCACCACCCCAACTTGCCTCCTTACAAGTCCATTCAGGACTGCTTCCTTTTTTATTCCCATCAGCCTACTAGTCACATGATCACAGCCTTTCAAACGGGGAATATGTACAAATTTGGGTGCATTACTTTTTGTAGGAAAACATACTAACATTTGTGAGAACAGCCTGCCAGTGACCACGCTGGAGTGTGACAGACTTAGTTTGGGAGATACCAATTTCCTTTGAGTACTGTTATTCAGATTATATTCTTACACAGAATGAGGACGATGGATTTTGTCCACCATCACTTACACTGAAATCATGTTAGGCAGGGGTGTTTTCATGAACAGTCAAGGAATGGTGACAACAAGCAAAACCTGCTTTAATGCACATATGGGTATGGGAGGACTGTTTTAACACTGACTTTCTGAACTTTTTTTTTCAGTGAAGTCATGGAGATTCTGCCACCAATTTAAACTTGTTTAGAAAACAAGAAAACATTAGAGCCATGTGTAAACTACACATTGAAAGAAGTCAACCAAAATAAAAGTCACATTAGATCAAATAACACCTTTTAGAGTTGTCATTATGTGGTAAATATCCTCCCCAACCCATCCTGTAATTGATGAAACTGTAAAGTGTCCCATAGTATAAAATGCTGCATAATACAGGGACCCCAGATGACACTATAAATGTCTGGCTGATTTGTATTGGAGGTGAAACGTCAGCTTGTTTTGCTCTTATGACTTCAGGTTAAAGAAAGATCAACTGTTGTGGCTTAAGAGACAACTTCTGTTTTCAGTCAGAAAATGAATGTTGGGACGTTCAAAAGGACAGCTGAGACACAAAAGCAACTGTAAAAAATGAGATTAACTTGACCTGAAAAAAGGAGACAGGCCAAAAGAGAGGGCAGAGGGTCAAACATCCGCCTCATCATTCATTTTTTCAGTTATTTTTCTTTTTGCTGTTCTTTCACCTTCCTGTTGTCCTTCCATTTTGTTCATCTGTCGTGTCCACTCTGTCTGTGTGTGTCAGAAGAAAAAGTATGCAACCACTTTGTATGGTAGAATTAAACAATATATCCAACAAAACTGAGAACTCTGGCACTCAAACCATGTCAGAAAAAAGACAAAATAACCCAATATTAAAAATTAGAATGTTTTTTCATAATAAAAGTTCCAAACATGTGAACCAGGCTTTTCTCAGCCTGTCTGTCCTCTTTCACTGGTTGACTTGACACCCTGTCCTGACAGTATCACCACCACCCTCCGTGTGTGTGTGTGTGTACAGAGATAGCCCAGCTCCTCAGATTCAGGTTTCGTTGACCTCTGTTGACCTTTGTTGGGGTCACAGTGAGGTTGGGCCAAGAGATTCTTGACATTTCTCTCTTCAACACCTGACCCAGCACATAAGCAGGAGCGTGTGCGTGTGCGTGTGCGTGTGTGTGTGTGTGTGTGTGTCCACAAATCTTTATTTCTGCCCCTCAGTTATGCAGGTTATTGGTCTTCCCTGTGTTACAGTATGCTGACAGCAGAGACAGTTTTATAGGTACAGCTCCACGGAGCTAACATCATGACAGAATAACAAATACACTGCAAGGTCTCATTTAGCTGTTGATCTACAAACACCTGAGACCTTAATAAAATGTATTAATCCTTAAAGGAGCAATAAGCGAAATTCATCATTTCTAGATTGAAGGAATTAAAAAATTGCTATGTGAAGAACTAGAGGTGTAATTTCATCTGGAGTATAGCATGACGTCACACACCCTCTCTCTGTGTTGATCTCCAGCCCCTTGTTTAAAAGCCGGTCCGGCTGCGCGTTCAGGTACGTTCATGTGAATGCCCCCCCACTCTCAGAGCCCTTGGCCTTCCCTCCCTATAAAAGGCTACAGCCAGTGAGCAATGGCAGGGCTCACGGCTCCAGCTCACAGAAAAGAGTAGGGACGTTAGCGTGGCAGCCGACTAGTGCTAACGCTAACAGGAAAGCAGGGAAATAGCTAAACACAGCAGAGACTGAGAGTGAGTGAAGGACATCGCTAACTTCTAAACTAAGCCAAACTAAGTTGGCTGTTTAGGTTTTATTTCCTCGCCCCTGTGGCGAGTGAATCTGCCTGTAGTGAAACCAGGGCTAACCGGTGCTTCCTCCTCAGGCTCCACTTCACTCAGCTGCCAGCACAGCCAGTTAGCCTCTGCTAGCTCCCCAGCTAACGTTAGCCCCAGCTCTCCGTTTGGATCCAACCGGAGCACCAAGCCCTGGTTTGTTATTCAGGTTAATGTGGGAAGAAGCAGCGGGTATATCGGGCAGCTGAGTGAAGTGGAGCCTGCGGAAGAAACACTGGGACCGTCTGGATGTAATAGTCCGTGGAGATGCTGCGGTGCTCGGCTGCACAGACGAGGCGAGTGGGGTGGGGGTGGAGAGCAGAGGTAGAGGGAGGAGTGGCTCATGACACACTTTGTTTTGGTCTACAGGCAGTGCACAACAGTGAACCTAGCAGTGAAACGATTTCGCTTTTTGCGCCTTTAAACAGCAACCTGCCAGTGTTCACACCAAGACAATGGGGGCAAAATCCACAGTCCTCATTCAGGATGCATTCTAAAGTTCAGCCAAAGCTCATATAAAGCTTTGACAGTCTGAGGTGGACACTTCCAACTGGTAGTTGTGTGCATGTTTTGCAATAGACCCACATGAGTACCAGGAGGTATCCCTCCACTGCAGTTCAGCAAAGAAATATTGTCTGTTGAAAAACAGATAGTTTTGCAATGAAGAAAGACTGTAAAGACAAATGGGCATCTGAGTATTGTATTAGGTAGAATGGAAAATACTTAAGTATACTGTGCAGTGTTGGGGAAGTTACTTTTAAAAAGTAGTGTTTGCTCGTTACTCGTTACTTCTTAAAAAAAAGTAATCCCTTACTTTACTTAGTTACCCTCTGTGAAAAGTAACTTTTTACGTTACTCGTTACTTTTACATTACTTTTATGGTGCTTGACTTTGGGTAGAACCCCATCTCATTTCTTAAATGTGAAAAAATCCGAGTTTCCCACTGGTATTTACCACTTTGGTGATAAAATAAAGATTAAAGAGTAAGAGTGAATTTGTGTTAACTAGGCTACATGAATTTGTTACATGACAGATTACTACTACTAATAGCCTATTTGCCAGACCTGCTGCATCACTGAATGAGAAAAATATTAAAATTCACAGACACTATCTTTGAACAAATAGTGTCATATTCATGAATAAATCATTTTCTGTTCTGTTAATACGTGTGTAAGTAAGCTACAGACCTGCACGAATAAATTAATTCATTTTCTCTTCTGGTATGGTATGGTAGGTACTTTATTAACCCCTCGGGGGGACATTTCAATGTCACAGCAGCAATTTAAAATACACAAAATAGGAGCTGCTGCAACAGGCTGCCGTTCACACAGCGCCAGCAAGGTAGGCAGGTTATGATTGTTCTGTTTTTTGTTAACACAATGCTGCATTTTATTGATGTTTTGGGGGTCGTTTTGATTTCCTTTGAGGTTCCGGGGTCGTATGTTGCCCATGTCTGAGGTCTGACTAGCGAGGTTAACGTTACATTAAACAACACTTACCCAGCCATACAAGCGCAGTTCGCTGTCAGTATGTAGTTGGTCGACTTGTTCAGGATCGCCCAGGTCTTGTACATTAGTTAACGTTACTATTTTGTGTCCTTGTCGCTGGCTCGGCAGTACTTCGGTCCGTAGAGCACAGAAACCATCAGATAAATCCCAGTATTCAATATCTTGGACATGACTGCAAAGTACAAAATTATACACATCAAGGGATTTATATGCCTTGAGTTTTTCATGCGTATAAACGCTGGGTTTCTCCACAAGATATAAAAAAATGTCCGGCCACTGTAGCTTAGGCCATTTCATTGGCCCACTGACCCGACATTAAGTACGGGTCAGGAAACCTCACTCCGTTGCTAATTGTTAGCTTATTACAATAAGCTAACCTGTCTTCGGTTGACAAACCATTAAAATAATCCAAGGAGGTGTGTGTATCTTCCATATTCCTCATACGATTCTTGATTTTGTCGCTCCTGTCTGTGCTGTTGACATGGCAACTGTCACAGTTCCTGCCTAGTGTGCAGCTGAGGCAGACAGGCAGTGTCACCGTCAAATTTGTCCCCGGGAAAAGTAACGTTGTGCCCAACTGACAAAGTAACTACATTCCGTTACCATATTTTCAGTAGTAACGCATTACACTACTTTTTACCCAGTACACTACTTTTTACCCAGTATCAGAGTTGTGTTACACACAACACTGATACTGTGTTTGGCCTGGGATGTGCACAAACAAACAATGTAAGACAATTTTGGTGGACAATGGTGCTATGAAATAAACTGTACCAATGCATCTTGCAGACATTCTGTAATTTTAATTTTAAAGAAGAATGCACACACACACACACACACACACACACGCATGCACAGCCTTGGGAAGAACTCTACCTGTGGAGTGAGTGGGAGACGTACATGGTGAGCTGTAGTACTGCAGTGTGTGTGTGTGTGTGTGTGTGTGTGTGTGTGCGCGTGTGTGTATGCATGCGTAGGGGTCAGAGTGTTAGAGGTTGCAGGGAGGACAGGCAGAGGTGACGCCGCATCTTGTCTGCAGCACGGCATGGTGGGAAATATGAGAACAGAAGGGGAGAGAGAGAAGTAGAGAGAGAGGGAGGTCAGCTTGTCATCACCATCATGTGGGTTATCTGAGACTGGAGGGGAGTGGGGGGTGTCAGTGAAGGAGGTGGCATGGTAGAGAGAGTCAGATGAGTGGGAGGACAGAGGTGGAGACAGTAACACATCTATATGTTAAAAGAATACTTCATCCAAAAAAATAACACTCTGTATATAAATTAGTCATCCCACGTTACCTTGAACTCAGGCAGAAAACTTTCTAAAAGGACACCTTTGAAAATGATTCTGACCCCGTTTTTGTTTAAAAACTGCAAAATTGCATTGGAGTCTCAATGGGCAGGAACGGATCTTTGATGTGGGAAAGATGTAGCTATTTGTGTTGTGTCTGTTTTAGATAGCCTACGTGGTTGTCTGTCCGTCCGTAGCATGAGTCATGTGCGCCTCTTCACCACCGACCCGTGCGTAAAAGCGCAAACAGTCCCTCAGCCCTGCAGGCAGGGCTGTCCCTCCTTGAGGCAATGAATGAGGAAATAATCGCCCCGGCAATATAATGAAATAATAAGTCCCTATCACGAGATAACAGTGCACACACAAATACATGGCCGTTCTCGTCTTCCGTATGATACATATACTGTGTTAATCTTTTAATGCTACAGCTGGTGAAGTCATCATCATGTTTTATTAGTAGGATTTGTGTTAATGTACTTAGTAACTTTGCCACCACTGTATGGGTTAGAATTGATTACGTGTGTTGCTGTAAAATATCTCAATTTATATATTGCTGGAAAAATAATTAATTTAACTATGCTACTATTATCTATCTATCTATCTATCTATCTATCTATATATATATATATATATATATATATATATATATATATATATATAGCTATTGTCTCTGTTATGGTAATGTCTGTGTGACATGTCATACAACTCCGGATAGACGGACACGGCCAGCACCAGCTTCTCCTCCATTTTTTCTGGTTACCAGGGTGACGAGCTCCGCGATATGATTGGTTGCCTGGAAAAAGCGCCGGTGACGACACCAGCGCCTCTCTGAAAAGTTCAGAGATTTTCAACTCAAAACGCTCGGAGTGGCTGCACAAAAAAGGAGGAGTGGCCGGAAAAAAGACGCTGGGCGCAGCGCCTTTTCCCCAGACGCTCCCTCCTCATTGGGAACAATTGAAAAAAGACGCTGGCCTTCTTCTGGCGCTCAGAAAAAAGCGCTATGTGGACACAGGGCCTCACTGCGCAACTCAGAATGGAATTGTTGTGACATCTAGTGTTGTCACGGTACCAAAATTGGGACCCACGGTATGATACCAGTGAAAGTATTACGGTTCGATCATGATACCACAGCAAAAATGAGGCAGATGTGCCTTTTCTCATTTATAAAAAGATAAATCACTTTTCTATAATACATCAATGATATTTCAATGGAATAAATTACTTAGTGACTTATTCATAATTCAAAAACAGCATCAATAAGTGATTAACATAGGGGGGATTGAAATAACACCACCCTCCTCCCCTGACAAGTAAAGAACAGTCCCTCCATAAGTAAAGAACAGTCCCTAAAGTGCGGTGAGGTTTGTGGGCCGTTACATGCCACAGAGAGAAATGTGAACGGCTCGTTTCTTCTCTGACACGCCACATACCTGTGTGCTGCCACGGCTCGTTTGTCCAGGTACTACTGGGCAGTCATGACGCCAACGAAAGAGGAAATTAGGCTACTGGACCTGGAGCCGGACTTCTCTGTCGCCGGTAAGCCGTTATCTTGCGCTGCAGAGCACTATGAGCCTCCGCCGTATTCCTGTCTGTGACCCCCGTTCAACCCACAACTGGCAGGATACACCTTTCGTTTCTGCTGCTGGTTGAAATCTGTACTTGCACAGCGTGCTCAATGATTTATTTTGCACAAAACTATTTTTAGCGCAAATGCGGGTAAAATGCTTGCACGTAGAGCTCTATGGAAAACAAATCACTGCCGACAAGTAAAAAGAAATAAATAATAACTTTCACTGCTCAAAGATACTCACGTGTGGAAAAAAAAACACTACAGCAGCATATTGAGTGCCAGGTGGCCAGCGCGCGCCGTTATTGGACAGCACATGGACACTCACCCTCTTGTGATTGGACTTTGAACTTATCCCACAGTAGTGGTACTGTACGTGAGGCACCGTAGTACTACGGTACTCCACCCTGCAATACAAGTGACATCAACCAATACTATATGTAGTTTTTAGATGCAAAAAGTTCTAGACCCATGCAAATTAGTTCTGGAACGCACCAGGGCCTTTTCTGAAAAGATCGTTCCAGTGTGTTCCGGCTCAAATTAAGCACTGCCCTTTCCCATTGCTATGGCTTCCTCTGAAAACGTGTTATTCTCCTCGTACCACTGTTGCTGCTTTGCTATGTCTCCCAGTCTGTTTTCCACCCCCTTGACCACAAATACTCATGTGTTACTTTCAGAGACAGTTGCACCTTTTCATCAGTCCAAGCAAAGAAATCTCTGTCTTCTTCCATGTTTTATCTTGTCAATAATGTTGTGCAACCAGCTGCAGAGTGAACAATCTGCTACCTGTTTACAACAGCACGCACATGCCCTGTGTACCCAAACGGTCATGTGATATGTGTTTTCTGAAATGGTACTAAAATGCTTGTGTGTACAGAGATTATTTTCATTTTAAAAAGTGCAATGTTTCAATGTGGATGTAGCCTGTGGCTCTTAGCTCCAAGCCCATGGTGTCATACTGATAAAGTGAATGTTTAAAAAATAGGACACAAATACAGTAGACCTAAAATTTTGACTCTGATGAAGACGTGTCAGTCTGTTTGTACATTTAAAGGCTCTCTGTTTGTTTTCCAAGTTAGTAAATCTAATCAACATCTTCCGAAAAACAATTGTGGCCTACTCTATCAAAATATATGGTTAGTTAGCTCAGTTAAACTCTCCACAATTCACTCAGTCATTATGTAATGTGATATAGTTTATTAAATATTTGGAGAACAAAAACGATACCATTAGAAAGCTTAGAGTCTTCTCTTTCCAACAGTGTATGAAACTCAAACTATGTGTCAGGGTCAATGTGACTGATAAAAAAAGTGGACAGTCATGTTTCAGTTCATAAGTTCAGACATGAAGGTTGAAAAGCCGAATAACACAGACAAATATGAACCAACATCGACCTGCTGTTTTTCACAGTGATCTATTCAGCACTGCATGCTGGATGCCAGAGGAAACATTAGCTTTCTGTAGCACTGCAGCATCCGTCCTCCTCGTTAAAGCCGAGCAACCCTGGCGGCGGGACACGAACCTCATGCAGGAGTTCAAATTTGCCCGGAGGCAGGTGTGCCCTGCGGTGCAGGTGAGCCCCACAGTGCAGCTCATCCACAGGGCTCTGCGGCCTCAGCTCCATTCATCACTGGCCTGACACATTCCTGCTGTCTGCCTGAGGCTCACATTCTCACACACACACACACACACACACAGCAGGCTGTTGTACTCCCACACAGTGCCATGCGGTCAAACTGACAACCCTACTCACCCAAAACACAGAGTCCATTCTGTTTGTTAGCCGGAGGTGAAGAACACTGGGATTCAATGTCAGTTGTTTTTCAGGAGATAAATTGGTTAACAGTCATGAAGCTTACAGATTTCTACCAATGGCCAAACTAAGAAATTAGCTACATCATAAATACCTTACCTAAATACTTTGACTATGTTGAATATGTTTTTTGCAGTGTGGGATAGTTGGCACACAATTAGAGTTCATGTATCCACTGAGTTTGCAACACGAAGGGTAACGCAAAGGGTGCACTAAAGGGTCCTCTGTGCATCGCACCAAGAAGCCAGAGGGTGTGACAAAGCATTGGTTTTTGACAACCTGGGGATGAGAACAGGTTGGTGTATCGTCGTCAGTATATAGGTGAAACATAAATGTTTGTTTGGAAGACCTCTATGAACAAAATACCTGAACTAAACCACCAACCTGAAGATGTGAATGTATATTACTTTGATGATGATGATGATGATGGTGATGATGAAGATGATGAGGATGAGGATGATGAGGATGAGGATGAGGATGAGCATGGTGCCAAACAAGTACAAAGATTTTCAGAAGTGTGATCATATAATAGCTCAACCTATAGCACATAATCTAAAGTGTGTGGCACAAGTGCATTTAGGGTGTAGCTAACTCCACTTTTCTTAGTTCAACTGCACACCTTACTGTGCAAAGTAAGGTGCAAGGAGCAAAGGCCTTGAATTTAATCCCTTAATTAATGGTGTGTTTTGGGCGTAGCATGAATTTAACCAATCAGTGTCATCACCCATCCCCTAAAAGCCAGGTGCACCTGTATCTGCCAATAATATTCACATGGCAGGTCTGGTAAACAGGAGAGGTGAGCGGTGTTCTCCTAAGAGTAATACAGTAAGAGCAGTAATGTCAATGCAGCAAATATCATGGGACATTTAAGCACTAAAACTTAAAACTGTAGTTGACAGAGGAAAAAGAACTAGACTTTTAGCTTCTGAAATAATAAATGAAGTTACATTGTTGCACGTGTGTAAATATGCAGTGTCTCTCTTAATGCAGAGTCGGACGACAGCTCTGCAGCTCTGCTCTGCTCTCTGCTATGTTCATATTGGAGAGATTACAATAAAAATTGGTTGTATATTTGTTGTGTAATGTATAATTTCACCCATCCGCAACCCATCCATGCGCCCCTGTGTGTGTAATAAGCAGAGTGTACTCCCTATGGAGGTGCATCTTACTATCTGAATAATGCACCCTTTAAAATACTCTGCCATTCTGACTTTAGACCAGGTCTAGGTTTGTCTATGGCGAAATCATTTTCTTCTCCTTCAAAACAAAATTAAGCAACGAAATTAGCACGGCTTTGCACTGGCTGCAAGAGAGGGTCCACAGTTTTACACTTAGTATTTTAGCTATGTAGCCATATGCTGTCTCTGCTGTTTTAGCTTGAAGGACCAAAATGGAAAGAGTAAGAGATTTACCATTATGAAGTGTTAGCGTTTTATAGACCTGGGTCACAACCATATGTAAACGTCTAGTCATCACCCTCTTTAATACTCATGCGCAAATATATTCCTCCACACCCCCTTACTGAACATGAGTTCTGATTCTGAATTGGTACTTTACAGTAATCCTCCCACCTGGGTTTGGTGTTTCATTGGGCTTACAAATGGCAGCAAAGCACCTGGTGCCTAAACAACTTGTCATACATGGAAGTGTATGTGTCCGAAACCTTGGCATTTTACCATTTGGTTGTCTTCTTCCTGAATGCTGCGATCATGATCTGTTCCTTTCTGTTAACAGTGGACAGCAGGATTAATCCAATGTGCTCCACATGGTACTGATACCATAAATTCAGACAGTGTTAGATTCCAGCTGTCTTGGCAAATTGAACTATTCAAAATATTAAACCGCTAAAGGACAACAACCAAAAAAAAAAAAAACCCACAACAAAAAAAACCGTATATGATCAGCTACATTCTGGTTCAGCAGTTTGGCACTGATGAACAAATTCCACTTTGCTGACCAATGAGCAGTGAGGAAACAGAGTGTTACTTCCTGGTTTAAAGTTATTGGCTTGTACACAAAGAGAAAGGCAGATGCTTTGGCACATATTCTACCAGCAGCATGTGGAGACTGTGTGTGCGTGCAACGGTGTGTGTGTGTGTGTGTATGTGTGTCTGTGTGTGTGTGTGTGTGTGTGTGCGTGTGTGTGCGCAGTGTGGAAGACAGATGAGTGCGTGAATTCATCTGACTTCCTGTGTACCAGTCAGCTGGAAGCTTTTGACTTGATTAAAGCCTTTGTGAGTGTGTGTGTGTGTGTGTGTGTGTGTATGTGTTACAGAAAGAGAGAGAGAAAGAGAGAGAGAGAATGACAGACACAGAAAAACATATGATATGGAGAAACACAGTTTACAGTTTAGTTTGTTTTCTGTGTGTGTGTGTGTGTGTGTGTGTATGAGTTACAACCCAGATGCTGCTTGCTGTGAGAGACAAGACTGCCTGGCACAAAGGGATGAACACCACCTGGAAGAGACAGAGAGAGACAGAGTGTCACAAATATTTTTCACACACAACCACCTCATCCTAAAATGCAAAAAAACTAAAACAAAGAAAATAAACTGTGTGAAAACAGTAAGAAGTGTGCATTTCCCCGTTGCTGAGAAGGGTCCAGCTGCAGTCCTCACATCTGGATAACACAGATCTTCAAGCCAATCACGAGACAAAATGTTGGCAATATAAGTTTCTGCAAACCACAGATACACTGCATGTGCACATTATGTAGCAGATACACTGAAACTTTACATTTCATCAACCATTTCATGGTTTATGTGAAGTTAGGTTTAGGCACAAACATACTTGGGTATTGTTAGGAAAGTTCCATGTTTTGGCATAAAATACCCAGTTTTGGTGACATAATCATGGCTGGAGAAACCATCAATGTCTGGGTAAAAAAACACCCAGTGGCACTTTCCCCCAAATTTATTGTGTCCAAAAAGCTGCTGGAACACAGCAATGGCTCTCTAAATCAATATTTAGCTAATTCTTAATAATGCATACTGTCCTGAGCGCAAAACTGTGAAATATTGTCATGACATAAAAGGAAGTTCACCTCATGTCTGGAGTCTCAGCTCTTTTCCCTTTGGTTTGCAGACCTGGTGTACTCAGATGTTATCACATAGCAGCCCACAGCAGGAAGAAGCACACAATCACACATAGTATTCACACTGTAATTTTAAGTTGACAACAACATTTTCCAGCTGCATAACTCAGCATTCAAGCGTAGTTTTGCACTGCTCATATGCACTATTATGAATTGATATCTCAGTCTAAAGTTCCGGCTTTCAAATGCTGCACCATTTCAGGTTTTTGGTATATTAAACCAAATGCCAGCGGTGGGTACTTCACAGGGCCTGGGAGATTAGGCCACTCACAACAAAGACACTGTGTGAATGTATGTGTGAAGGAGAGGAGGAGTCTCTCCCTCCCTCAGGTCTATTGCTGTGCTGTCTCATCAATAACCTCCATATTGACAGGTGAAGGGACACACACACACGGCAGGGACACCCCCACAGTGTAACGCCTGCAAGTGTGTGTGTGTGTGTGTGTGTGTGTGTACCAGTCTTTCTGAAGCAGTAATGTGAATGAGGTTTTCAGGTCTGCATGTCTTCAGCTCTGTCAGTGAGCAGGTGGTCAGTCCAGTCTCATCTGCCTTCCCCTCTGTCACACATACACACATACACTCACAAACACACACACACACACACACACACACACACACACACACACACACACTTGCAGGGCAGTACTCTCGGAAAGGACAGATGTGGGTAGTCAGGAAAGTGTACACAGAGGGAACATCTGTCAGACAGTCAGTGTCTCTCATTTGCTCCCTTTGTGTGTGTGTGTGTGTGTGTGTGTGTGTGTAAGTGTGACAGTTTTATAAGAGTGAGTGAAGAAACAGAGAGAATCACTGTGGAAACGCAGACTTTTATAGAGATGTTTATGTGTATGTGTGTGTGTGTGTGTGTGTGTGTGTGTGTGTGTTGCTGCGGATAATTAAATGCCAATAGGGGAGAGAATCTCATTTGCAGTGAAGGTCTTTATAGCAGAGTTCCCATGTCAATCACACACACACACACACACACACACACCCAGGTTAACGAGAAAATTAAGGGAGAATAGAGAAGAGCAAATGAGAAGGATGGAGTGGTATAGATGGAAAAAGAAAAGAAGATTTGATGTGAAGATAAAGGGGCAGAGAAGGAAGTTTATGGGGAGGATTTGTAGGTCAGAGATGAAGACAAGGAGATGGAGGAGAACAGTAAGGAGGACGAGATGGAGATTTAGGGGAATGGAGAGAATGTAACAGGAAGAGTAGCAAGATGAGTTAAGAGAACAAGAGTAAGCAGTCAAGGGAGAGGAGGAAGAGTATAGATTAAAAAAGGGAAAGTGAGAGGAGGAAGAGGAGGTGAGGGAGGAAAATGAGAAGCAAGAAAACAGGTGGAAGATGATACTAAACATCTAGAGGAGGAGAGGTAAAAGGGGGACAGGAACTTGGAGAGGAGAGATCAGTAGCAGGAGGAGGTAGTTGGAGAAGAGCTGAGGAAGGAGCAGGAGGAGATGTGCAGCAACCAGTCCTTCTGAATAATCTAACGTGACAGCTCATTTAACTGTTGACAGACTGTGACTCTTCTTCCACACTGTGTGTGATACAGGATACTGAACACACATTCAGCCATTAATAACCTTGAGGACCATTAATACTAGACCACTGACCACTCATACCAGTACCAGTCCTGGTACGTACCAGGTTGTTGGTGTTCCCCAAAGATGCTGGACCTGATCGGAGAACAGGCCTGTGGAAAACCTAATCAAACCTAACATGAATAAATCAGTTTTCAATAAAGAGAGAGACACAGTCCCTCAGCATCATCAGAACCCATCTGAATAGACTCAGAGATAGTTAGGCAACTTGAACTGACTTTAATTGGGGAAGTACACCAGCATTGGCAGCAGCATGATGCACTATAGTAGAACTAAAATACTGATGCTCTATGAACGAATTATAGTCTTTAAAACATTTCTTCCTGTGATTATGATGTGCCATATGATCAGAGCTGATACTCACATCCATTTGGATCCACTCAGGTATTAGATATATGGTGGTATTAAAGCAAGACCCTCTCTGACCTGATTAGAGTATAATTTGAACCTGCTCCAACTCAGTTCTTGATTCAACACTTAAACGAGTGCACTCATGAAGACCTCTAAAGTCTGGACTTTAAGGACCTTGTGTGCTGTGGATAAAGTGCCGCTCAGATCATCTGGCAGCCTTCCTGACAGCACAGTTGGGGGGCTTGATTCAGCAATCTGTGTAACTTTCTGACAAAGACAATCTGACAATCTGGCCAGGTGTGCTGATGACAAGACAAGCGCACTTCACCTTTGCGCACCCAGACAACTGTAGCCTAATTATGCATGCTGACAGGGCCGTAGTCACCATATACATTGAGGGGGACACGTGCCCCCACACCAATGCCCAAAATGTCTCCCCAATATATAACTGAAACTGAAAAACAAATATTATCTTGGAGGACATCATTGCACTTGGTTGACTATTTTTCTATGATCTTAGATGTAAATATTGCATGTTTCTTTCAGATAAAACACATGTTTGACTTGTGAATGAGTCAATGGAATTTCTTGCAATAATGAAAAAATACTGGCAATTATGTCCGCTTGGGACAAACCACGTTTTGGACAACTGTAAAGTGACAGAATGTCCCAGCATCATGGTTCTTATATTGCCAGATTCCAGAGAGTCTCCCCTCTTCATATATGGCAGAATATGTCAACTTCCAACCTGCTATGGTGAGATACATGTAAAAATGTAAGAATTTAGGCACACAGATTTGTTTTTTTCATTGATATAAAAATTAATATAAAATACAGGCACATAGAAGGACATGGAATGATGGCAAATCTGGTTAGCCCAGATTGTCCTGAAAAAAAAAACAAGATATAGCATGTGTATGTAGCCTTTATAATGACTGTGATATGAGCTTAAAAGTAAAGGCAGTAAAAATACCCCAAAAAGGCCTAGGGCCCATAGGGTTAAAAAGTACCGAAATAATGTACCGTTTGGTACCGGTACCGAATTCCAGATACTGGTACTGGTACCGTAACGGTTCAGTTATGAATGGTACCCTACCCTATTCATTACTGATTAATCTTTTTAAAAGTAATCTTATTACTTTACTCATTACACCCGCCAATAGCAGCAATTCCTTACACTACTTGTTATGTTACTTTTCTGTCACATCCCACAAAATTAGTGAGAACTGTGTCCTTTCTCCTCAAATTCAGGCTTTGCATGTGTGCCTCTGTGTTAATGTGGGTCCATGTCATTGGTTCGACAGCCCATTGGTTCGACATCCCATTAGTCCGACTGTCCGCGGTGCTAAACGGCTCGCGGCGGGCGTATGGTGCGTATGGTTGAGGCGAAGCAGGCTCACGGCTTATGTGTTTGTCACTTTCTTTTTCATTTTAACCCACACCATGATCTTTTCCTGACCCTAACCAAGTGGTTTTTGTGCCTAAACCTAACCAGACCTTAACCACAGGGCATCATGATGATTTCAGAACGGACTTCGGAACAATGAGTTTAATATGGTCGGAACAATGGGATGTCGAACCAATGGGCAGTTCCCGTTAATGTCACTGTAATCGCCTGAAAATGTAGCTAAGGCTAGAGAGCATGTAAATGGTTGGGTTTGTTTTTTTTTTACCTGAGGTCTTCTTTTGCCTGTGACCAGTACTTTCCCAAGGATCTGTCTGAAAGACAGAATTAATTGTGGAGATGGGCAACAATTCATAGACCAAATATCAGCCACAAACTTAATTTGTTCTTTGTTGCTTGCAGCCTGCAACTGTCCAAGATTAAAATCCAGTTTTGGTTGTTTGGCCACCAAGGTAATGTGAATGTTTCCAGCAACTTGATGTAAGCATTTGCAACTTCCAAGCAAGCTTGCTGTGCTGTTACATGTATGCACAATGCAGCAATTATGAAAATGAATGCACTTATGTGATGATGTATTTCAAGTTAGT
This sequence comes from Epinephelus lanceolatus, assembly GCF_041903045.1. Lineage (NCBI taxonomy): Eukaryota > Metazoa > Chordata > Actinopteri > Perciformes > Serranidae > Epinephelus > Epinephelus lanceolatus. Next base: position 7,728,131 of record NC_135751.1, read on the forward strand.
AGTGAGGTGATGACAAAAGTAACATTGTTACAAGTTATTTGGTTTGGGTGTTACTGTAATATAATTACTAAAATTCTATCACTAATCACTTAGACTACTTGTTACTGGAAGAAGTTATTACTCTAACACATTAGTAATGACATTACTTTACTAGTGACACGTTAGCAACACTGGTTTAGACACAGTCAGATGACACACGGGCCTCAATATACGGCACAAGCTACAAGCATGCACAGAGGCATTTATGCTCAATGTGTTGTTTGCTGCAGTATGCTGTAAAATGCCAAGCTGCGTACAAGCAAAATATTCTGTGGATAAGCAAGAAGTCAACAAGTTTTACCAGAAGAACATTACCAGAAGTTGTAAACACATAGACTGTATAAAATAAACACTGACTTACTACCAAACATCAGGATATTTTTACATCTTTTACAGCGATCTTTAATGTTCTTCCATACTCTGCAACAAAAAGCATCTTGACTCAGTGTGGTGGTTATTTCTTTCAAATAACCTAAGGCCATTTGACTGTCCTTGTGGTCTCTCAATGAAGAATCATGGCGGTGTCTGCAGAGGCGAACCTGCTTGGCCAGTGCTCCCTTAGAGGCATCCCTGTTAAACTGCAAAGTGTAGTGTGCACAGTCAGTGGGTGTCTAGTTACAAAAACTCAGAGGTGCACAACTAAGCACTGCATCAACTTTCAGACCCTTCATGCTTGACAAAAAAGGGATGATTACATTATTTTTTGGTGGGAAGCTCATTTTGGGGACACTACTCAGCATATACCACACTTTAATTGAATGTAGATACCATCAGAAAAGTCACAATTTTGTAGACAATGTATCCTCATACAACAGTTCATATGATATCCTATGAAAATACACACACAATGGTTTGTATGATATCCTATGAATTAGTGACCCACGGATGATGTGACATACTTACTGTTAAGTTACGCACTTAACATAAAGTTACTTTGGTTAAGTTTAGAAAAAGAAACATGGTGACGATGTATCTTAAAATGAGTCAAAGTTGACTCAAAGTTCACTCAGCTCTGAACACTGGTCTCCTGGAAAAAGTCCTGTGTTTTGTGACCCATCCACCACCCCAATCTTACGAGTCATCAGTGTCCTCAGCTTCTTAGTCAGATCCACCCCTCACTTCTCCACAGGCCAGTCTGACGTCCAAATATGGTCACTTCTGGTTCCAAAAGACCAAGATGGTGACGGCCGAAATGCCAAACTTGAGGTTTTAAAATGGGAGTCCACAAACTGGGTGATTTAGCTATGTCCTTTATTTCTACAATCTATGCTTTAAGCTTCTTTCTTCTTGCTTACTCAAAGTCCATCAAGAGCTTCCTCTCTCAGTCCTCAAACTACATCCCCATGCCCCTTTTGAGGAATCCCTGGAGCAGTCAGAAACTGACAATCTGATGCTGTCTGCACAAAGAACAGCCATGCTTGCCATTCTTTATCTCTGTATTCCTGCATTATGTTTTAAGTCTTTCCACTCACATGGCTCCCCCAAGCCCAGCTCCCATGGCACTGTGTTTCCACCACAATTATCTTCTTTTTACCACAGCACAATGTTTGTATGTGGACAGGTATTGACCACATCTAAAAACTACAGCTTCCCTCCAACATAAACTCTCATCTCCCAAGATCTTTTCATTTTCAGCAGGGTGATAGGCCTAGGACATACCTGGCTCAGCTCCCTCCTGGACAGAGGTGACTAGTCTGAGTTTAGTGGCTGCGATAGGGCTCCCAATTGAATGTGTCAGCTTTTGGTACCATGATTTCAACTATTACAGCATGACTGAAGACCTGGATAGCTTCCAAATACTTAGTATGGGCTTATGGGGTTGTTCTAAGAGAGGATCCTGTGGACATATGTTTCATTTTAAAATCCAAACAATTTATCTCTCTCTTTGATTGTACCTTACCATAGGAGGGAGGAGAGAGGGGGAAGGTAAGGCAAGGAGAAGTGAGAGGATGAGGAAGGGTAGATAAGAGAAAATGGATAAAGATGATCTAATGTTAATACATTCACACCCACAATTAACACTGAGCCTGAAAAGGCCATCATGTGTTTGTTTCTGTGCGTGTGAGGACCTGTGGATTGATGTATGGTCAAATGAAAGAGGAAGGCTGGTGGATCGCGCTTGAATGGAGCTTAATTTACATGCTAATGTGTGTGTGTGTGTGTGTGTGTGTGTGTGTGTGCGTGTGTGTGCTATAGAGCTGTGGAAGATTATTTTAGTCTGGATCTATGGTGAGATGAGCTGACACTGTCTCAAATAGATGTCACTCACACACACACAGTTGGCAGCTTTGGGAAAAGGAAGGCAATTTTTTATAAAATATTCCTGGTGAAGATGGCCTACCATTCAACCACAATGTCCAGTTTTGATTTTCAAACCTACAACCCTCTTACTCCATCAGCAGCAGAATCATCATATCTCAGCCCATCCCTTTTCTCAGACTCAGTACGTTCTCTTCACAGTGGACGTTTTGTCTTGACGTAATTGCAAAAAGCACAGGTGTAATTAATTACATTAATGATGGCTGCATTGCATTGCATTGCCGTGTCGCTGCATCCTTGATATTCGGTTTTCCAGCAGACCATTCGAGCAAGTCCGGCTTCTCTGCTGCTAACGCTGCTGCCGGGATACAGCTGAGGAGACTGCTAATGCTATGTACTGGGACACTGCTAATGCTGCTTGCTGTGCTGCTGTAGCTCAGTTGTAACTGTAACTGATGCTGAGACTCTACTGACTGCGTGACTGGTAGACGGCGGTGGGTGGCGCAACAGGCCAAAACACAAATTCAAAAAATAAACATGATTTGCGGACCGTAAATTTTTTTTTAAATGCGAATATTCTGGCTGTACTATTGTTGTCGGTGAGATCAGTATGTTATATGAACATTATTCCTTAGTCTCTGTGACATATCAGGAGGATTTTACGACTATTTGCTTTAGATTTCTTACATATAGCTCCTTTAATGTTATGTAGTGACACCTGTGTTGTTTCCGGGTATTACAAGTACCCCAGTTTCTCACTTATTTGAAACAAACAGGTTTTGAGGTTTTGAGTAGCCTATGTAATGTGTTCACAATGGACAAAATACTTGATTTAAGGCAAACATTTTTTTTATATTTATATTAGTTACTTGTTTGTATTGCCAAAGATACTTTAAATGAAATTACTGTCATGCAGAATTATGTTTGGTGGGAACAGTGATGTAGTCTACGTGATATGGAGGCACACGTCACATACCTACCAAGCTTTGAACACTACAATCAGTTGATTGGTCAATAGCAGATGGTCATTCTGGCTGGTTTTGAGGCTCATGTAACCACTGTTCATACTGTTCATTTTATTATTAGACTGTAACTATAAAATGGAGGGATGTTTTGCTGGCCCTCAGCAGCAGCTGTAGTTAGAAAAAAAATATCTTAATTCCCTGCGCCAACTGCTGGCAATGTAAAAGGTGGAACGTTAACTTGTAGTGTTACTCAACGCATGAGTTGACGTCAATTCATCAACACACCTTAAATTTCCCTTAAACAAATTTGACCATCACTTTAGTTTTTTATCTGACATACACTTTCATTAATGAGTGTATCTTCAAGCATTTATATATATTCATTTCAACCAAGTTATGTGAACTGCATATATTCTAATCCTCAGAGAAAAAAACCTTGCAGAGTGCTGTTCCTGTGGGCTCTGGTAACACTAAACCCCTGAGCTTGCCTTAGAGAGACTAAATGCACAAACCCACGTTTTTTTAAGGATCCTATGGAGAGAGACTGAAGCCTGTTTTATTTTGATCTGAAGTAGCCGTGCAACCCCGTTCTGTGGCCGATAAATGAGGTGCAGGCTTCCCTCTGTGTCACCGGTAATGAGGAAATTCAGTGAGTGCTAGATGCAGCAGTGAGTGACAACAACCCCGCCCACATTAAAGAGTACTGTTTGTGATGGAAACATGAGGGTCTAGGTACCAGGGGTCGCGTTAACCGGATATTCTCGGTCACTGACTGTTTTTTTACAACAATGACCGGAAAATCTGAAGGCCGTCGGTCATTTTGACCGGTTGCAATTACCCCCCCTGCCCACTTGGCGGCAGAGTGCACAGTCAGTGGTTTAAGTGGCTGCCGTTTTCACACTGCAGAGAAAAAGTCATTCATCTGCTTCATGCAGGCCCAATTCCAATCCGATCCCTTACAGACTCACTGACTTAGAGGCGCGTTCACGTGAAGTGCGTGAGTGTGTGAGGGCTGTCCCATTGTCAACAGCACGCACTGAGGAACGTGAGGAGAAAATACCGTGTTTATAATTTAGAAAAACACAACAGTGCATAACCGAACACATTTTTCAATACCCTATTCACTTCATTACAATTTTATTTTTTTGTCACCAAGCCTACAGGCATAACTAGGCTACATAACGCCCTGGACACACCGGACGCGTTAGTGCCGTCCAGTGTGTCCAGGGCGAAGCCTAATGGCACGGGTGTGTGGATGTCTGTTCATCTTTTCGTTCATGTCCTTATTAATGCACACTTTATAACTTGCTTGTTGGATTTATTAAAAATGAACGAATGAAAACTGAATGTCTTTGAATATCTTTATTATCATTTAAAAACGAAAATTAAAATGGCCGGTAAAAATAGATTATGACTGGATTTTTATGACCCTGTCCGTCAAAATGACCAGAGACGAAAAAGTCTAGCGCAACGTCTGCTAGGTACCATGTCTGAAGAGTACTTTCGGTTCCAAAGGTACCATACCAAAAGTGTTAAGTAGCAACAGGGCTCAAGAGAGCCAACTGGACCCATACAACATTGTGGATTATAATTTGTTTCTGTGGTACAAGAAGTGCTCTGGGACAATGTTTTTGAAGTAACAGCACAGAATATGTAAACCAACTTCTGTTTCTACAAAACCTTGACATTTATAACAGCCCACCTGCCAGAAAAAAAATATTGGCTTTGTACATTTCTGCAAAGCACAAATAGCCTATGTTACATTACGTTTCATGCATGTCATATCAGCATTACTAAGGTGAAGTAGTATATGAGCTGATTTTGTCATCAGGAGGTGGAGGGAATGGTGGATGGTGTGTCACCTGGGCTGCCAAGCTGCAGACCACTGATCAAACCAACAAACAACAAAACCAGTTGATTTTTAGCAAGTCATTAGAGCAGCTTGTTAGGCACCAAATGTGGGTGTTTCTCAGGGCCCCATCACTATCTTTCCAGCAGGATATTGCCAAGAAAAGTAGTTTTTTACCCTGACATTCTTATGTTTTGAGCTGGGATTATGGCCCCAAATCCAGGTATTTTTTAGCCAAAACGTGATCTTTTCCAACCATAACCAAGAGGTTTCTGTGCCTAAACCTAACCAGATGTTAACCACAGCAGTAGTAATATGCAAATGTAGCATATCACTGGTTTACAAAAACATACAATGCCAACATTTCTGTCCAGCATTTGGGTTCTTTGTTGTGGTGGTGGTCTGGTGGTTTTTATTTATATAGGTAGAGGCTGCAACATTTTTCCAAGTTATTGCAAAAAATTCAAATAAGATAGTTGCAAACTTCCTTAAAGACTATGGGCTCTAGTTTCCCGGCGCGGTGCAGGGTGGCGCAGGGTGGTGTACCCCGCGCAGAGCTAGTTTCGAGCAGCGCAACCCGAGGCACACTCAGTTTGGTAGTTTTGCAGAGCAGGTGCGCTGAGATGGGTGTGGCGGCGCAGCAGGGGGAGGTGTCGACAGATCCAGCTTGGCACAGTGACAGTTTCGTGCCAAAAGGCTTCGCTGAAGGTGCGCTAAAAGCTTGCCAGCCAAAACCACATCTACTGTCAGCACAGGCGGAGCGCAGCCGGTGTAAGCCGAAGTTTGGCTGACCGGCGGACAGTGCGCACACGTCACCAAAACCTCACAGGCAGGTTTCCAGAATATCAGGCACATTATGATGCAATAAATACCCCCCAAAAAACCACTATTCAATGCAACTATCTGCAATCAGCACATAAATGTATCTCTATATCGACTGTCCCGTCACATCTGATGTCAGATCAAATGGGATTGGCACCGTTTGGCACGTTTGGCACGTGTAATGGAAACCCAACCTGATTTGATTAACACAGCTGCAGACTAATCAGTTCACATCCCTCTCAGCCAACCACAAACAGCCACAGCGTCAGATAGGGAGTATATATTCAGCATCTGTCATCTTAGAAAAGTCAAAAGAAAAGAAACAGAGTGAGACTGCGAGAGAGAAAGAGAGAGCGTGCGTGCACGAGAGAAACGCAACATTGATTTACACTTGTGGTGACCTCCTCCCAGGCTACCTTTGCATCATCAGCCCGTGGAGGTCTGCTCGCAGTTCCATATATTCAGACACCGCGAGCTTGGAAATCCCGGACCAAAACAGCAGTTTCCTCCTGGGAGAAGTTTGGCCGTCTGACGCTGCTGCTCTCTTCTGCCATGGCGAATTGAGTAAACTCTCATTACGCCTTCGCGCAGTGCATTTAAGGGCGAGGAGAGGGGCTCATTTGATTAGTGTGATGTGTAAAACCCACTCCACGCCTTCTCTCCTCCCTCTTTCCGACTTGTGCAGGTAGGAGGGACGGAGGTGGGAAAGAGGAGTAGCTGCGCCAGGCGCACGGTGTGCCAAACTTACAAAATCCGCCTGGCCACACCCAGTTGGTGAAGCACAGGTGCACTGCGTCCCCGCCTCGCCCGGTCTGCGAAACTAGAGCCCTAAGTAGTTTTACTTAAGTTAACTTTTGACATGAGTCAATGGTTTGGTTCACAGTGTGCCAGAGTAAGAGCCTTCTTTATTCACAAAATTAACAAAAAAATCTTAATTAAATCATTACATCAAAAATGTAAATCTAATTGAATTGTGGGATTGTTGAAGAGTATGTTATTCTCCCATAATACAATGCACAAAGGAAAGAGAAGAGCATCTTAGCTCTGGGAAACTAAAGTATTTAATCTTCGAAGGAAAAATGTGACCTTCTCTTTGCGAAGTTTTTGTTGTTTTTTTTTAAAGTGCAATACTAAAATACTGGAGTACCCCTTTAATCCCTCAATCCTTTGAATGTAAGGCCAGGAAGTGGAAGAAAGCTTATGTTTTGTGAAATCCTAATGATAAAACTAAAAGGAGCTTTTATGTGTTAGTGTGCTTTTATCTAACACCAGCACACAGTCAGACAACAGGAGCTGTACTGACCTACGCTGATGTCACTGACCCCCCAGTCATCTACATCTTAATTAATCAGTTAATCAGTCAATGGATCAATAAATCAATCGGTCAGTCAATCAGTCAGCTAGTGCTAGTGTGTGGAGGGAGGATGTATATACTGTCTGGATTATTAACATGGGAAAATCAATCAGCGCTTGAGATTAATAAAGTATTAAGTATAGTAATGCAACAGATGTGTTAAATCAAAATCTATACCACCTCTAGGACATCAGAAGCACTGTTCCCAACTGGAGATTCAAACCAGCACCCTCCCTCTCTGCAGGAATACATCTTCCTTCAGTCTTCCCTTCTTTAGAGACTGAAAGGGTAAAAGAACAAAAGAGGAGATGGAGATTTCAATGAAGACAGAGAGAGACAGTGAGGAGGGATGGCACTGAATCCACGGTTACCGTAGCAACCGAGAATCCCTCACCCATTCCCATCAAAGCCCCCTACCCCTCATTTACAGTCGGGTCCCGTCAGGTCCCGACCTCGGCTGTAACCATGGCAACCAGGCAGACACAGAAACAGAGAGAGGCAAATGAGATAGATAGATAGATAGATAGATAGATAGATAGATAGATAGATAGATAGATAGAGCCTTACATTTACCTTTAATCATCTTCTTTCTATCTGCACTTCCTTTTATTCACATATTTTGTGATTTGTGATCGTCAGTCTGGTTCACTGCCATTTTACTTAACATTGTCTTTCTTTCTGTCTTACAGAGGTTTAAATGTATAAGATAAAGTAACAATAGAGCCATTTAATAAAGGAGATAAGTGTATAATGCAGATCTGAATCAGCCCACACCAACACAAATCTTTTTAAATGCAACTATTGCCATGTTTACTAGTGTCCACACTACTCTGGCATATTTGAATTCCTAAAACAGAAATGCTGCTGACCTCGTTTTAGTCTGAAAAACGTCTGGGTTAGGTTTCAGTGTAGATGGGCAGAAACTAAGACTTTTGAAAACGATGACACGACATCCACGTTCACTTCTTGCTTAGGTCTTATCTGTAGATGTGTCAAGCAAAACCAAAAACCTAGGCCTAAATACCTTTTGTAATGTCAGCTTTCTTGCGTAGGTAACGTTACTCCTTACTCCGCCATGACAATAGTGTGGACAGGCAGAAACTATGACCATGACCTCTGGCAATGGGTAATGCCTCTGGTACCACTCTAGTATGTCGCTGTATTCCCTTTGTAACAATTCCCAGTCTATTTTCCACTGCCTTACTCGAGTGACCACTGATCAAACCAACAAACAACAAAACCAGTTGATTTTTAGCAAGTCATTAGAGCAGCTTGTTAGGCACCAAATGTGGGTGTTTCTCAGGGCCCCATCACTGTCTATCCAGCAGGATATTGCCAAGAAAAGTAGTTGTTTTTTACCCTTACATTCTTATGTTTTGAGCTGGGATTGTGCCCCCAAAACCAAGTATTTTTTAGCCAAAACGTGATCTTTTACTAAACACAGCCACATGATCTTTGTGCTTTAACCTAACCACATGTTAACCACAGCATTGCTGAACAGTTAAGCTACATAAAGTTTCAATATATCCACCACCTAATAACATACAAATAGAACATATCAGTAGTTTGCAGTAACATACAATGGCACCATTTTTTCTGGTGACTGGGTTGGGCTGTCACAGATTAGGCAGGTAAGAAAGATGTGGATGCTGCTCCGCAGGGTGCCTGTTTTGCGTGTGTTACTGTGTGACAAGTGAAGAAGAAGGGCAAGAGAGGGACAAGGGCTTGTGCAGTCTCGGAGAATTGGAATTCAAATGCAGTTGTTGGGCATTACAAGACATTTTTAACTGAGAATTGATGTCATGGACCAAATTACAACGAAAATCTAAAATTAGAAAATGAAACTGACAAAAAAATATCTTGCAGGGCAAGAGCTTTTCAGCCCTCCAAATAAACTTGGAGTGATTAGTAAGTATTTTTTGCATAGATGTGGTCATTCCATAAGAACTCTGACCCCTATGAAACTGTAATCAGACCTCATCAATAGATAGTCTAAGCGTAGTTCGCTTCACTTGCCACAGTGTACATTGCCTACATTTGCTGTTTGCCATTGTATTATAGCTCTCTGGATCACATGCTACTGTATTTAGACACTTCTAAAAAAAAAAAAAAAAAAAAAAAGACACATTCTATGTACATATGTGAAAACACCCTCAAATCTTTTTAAGGACTGAGAAAGGTGTCAGCGTCTCAGTGTTATATTGTTAACTAGCTCACACCAGATCACATCAGTCATTATGGCCATGGGTTACCCAGGATTTTATTGTGTAGTGTGCTCCTGGTAGCCTCTACATTTCTCTACCGCAGCACAGCCTATTTACTGTTTAGTGAAGCTCATCTGAGAACAGCTTTCAATCATTTGCTATTGCTATACACAATATCTTGTGAAGAGCCTCCAGAGTTGAAATGGTTTGGTGGACAACTGACTTGTTACCCATCTTAACATGAATGTTTTCTTGTTGCTTTAACCTCAAAGTTAAATTAGTGAACTCTGGTTTGGCTCCACAGATGGAGTTCTTGCATTGTCTATTAGCCTGATGGTACTTAATACATGCACTCGATATAATAGCACTCATAAATACAACTATTTTAGTCATCATCTCTCTGGAAAAAAAAATCATCTCTTGTTGTTCAAAGTCTACTTAATCACATGTCCTTGTGGAAAAGTCTGGGGCAGTAAGACAAAAAGAGGATTAATGATGATTAGAATAGCTGAACATTGCAGCACTATAAAGTGCAAAACATCAAGTTATCATATCTCCTTTCTTTAAGGAATTGAGAAGGTGAACTGCCTAGATGTGATAGGGGCATGGATTCTTTATTGTTTAGGCAAGAGGCATGCTGCATCGACAGGTAAGGGACAACAGCTCCCCTCAAACATTTGTAACATTTCAAGGTGGATATTCATTTAGGTGAGACAAACTTGTTTTTTTCTTGATATGTGTTGTTTATATACATGTCTTTTCAGTGTTTTTCTGTTTCAGACCATTTGCCTGATTTTTGATATTGTAAATCATTTTTTCACAGTTACTTGAAGAATTAATTTAATTTCCTTTAATACTGACTTGAAGCATTATTTGTGTATTTTGTGGAATCTTTCTCTAACTATAGTGTTTTCAATTTTTACTTCTGCTGTGCTTTAATTGCTGTTTTTGGTGATAGGCCTTCCTTGAATAAATGTCAAGTTGATTTCCTTGATTTGTAACAACAGTAATGTCAGTTTATCTGCAAAATCATTGATTTTTTTTTTTTTATATCTGCCTGTGAGCCATCACCTTACTAGAAATCAGTGAGCATTTTCTTTGTGTTTTTAGTAAATATTTGACTTGCATCATAAAAGTCTTTGAAATTCTGCAACAGGGACTGTCAACTTGTCTATAAAGTGAACACATATAATTTCACCTTATCACAACACTATGAATATTAATGTCAGCAACATTACACACATCCAGGTCATTCCTCCAGTTCAGACACAGTACAGATTGCCCCCTAGTGATGCTGAGAATGTACTGCAAGAGGGGGTAGGGGCCAGTACTTGAGTGATGTGTGTGTGTGTGTGTGTGTGTGTGTGTGTGTGTGTGAGGTGTTAAACCTCCTACTCAGTGACAGCACTCAGAGAAGTCAAGAGGCTATCTCGTCTTCCCTGTCACACACTCGCACACACACACAAAGCCATAGCTCATATCACAGTTACACACTCACAGCCTGAAGGTATCATGGGCAGCCAACTGTGACTTAAGTATGTTTCTTAAACAAATGATTATTTAGTTAATACAGTTATGGTGTGAAAAAAAAAAAAAAAAAAAATCACAAAAACATATCATATAAAAGGCATTTTATCTACATTATTTTTATCAAACATTTTATAACTCCTGTAGCATGTTAGTTGTGAAGGGTGGAAGAAAATAGTGGATATAAAAGAAAAGGCTGAGGAGAAAGAAAGTAAGAAAGAAAGACAGAAAGCAGTTCAGTATTATCATCGACCACATTCTCCAACGCTTCACACAACTTTACTGCACAGCCATACCCTAGGGCCCGTTGCCATGGCAACACAGTGATGGAGAGAGTGCAGGGCTGATGTCAGGGTCACCCAGAGTGTGAAGAGAGGGAGGAGGAATATGTGTGTGTGTATGTGTGTGTGCAGGGCTGTGAACAGGGGAGGTTTTACTGAGCAGATCTGTCAGTACCTCTTTGGAGTCTTGCCAAACACACACTGCTCACACTGTGTGTGTGTGTTTGTGTGTGTGTGTGTGTGTGTGTGTGTGTGGTGCACCAGTCACTGTTAGCCGCTGCCATCAGTTTTCAATTAGTGGGTTGGTCAAACTGAGCCAGCCTCCATTTCCTCCATAAAGTACAATCTCACAAGCATTATTACACTACATATTGCATATTACTGCTGTGTTATTGCAGTGGAAGGAGGAATAAATGTAACCGGTTTTGTTAATGTTATCTGTAGATGGTTCAGTAGTAGTAGGCATAGTGGTGTCTGTATCAGCAGCAGTGTAGTTTGGATACAATTTACACATAATGAAACAAAGAGACAAAATACTACACACGCACATACACACACACACACACACACACACACACACACACACAGTCTAAAAACCTTACACGCTGCACTGCCCCCCACTGGCTGATTGTTGTAATAGCAGACACTCTGTCACCTCTCCTCTGTTTGAGACGCCCTACAGAACTGCAATGATCAGTTACATACTGCTGACACCACTACTGGTAATCCCAATATGGGATTACTACTAGCACCATTGATACTAATGATAATAAAATTACTTTTAATACTCCTGTAGTAGTAGTAGTTTTACTGCAGCAAAATTTGTACATATCTCACGTAATGATGAGCCAGTAATTTGTGTATAACCTACATATTTGGGAGAGTTGTGATCACATGACCAATGTACTAACGTCAGTTAAGAGGAAAGCAGTCCCCGTAAGGAGGCAGGTTGAGGTGGTGGATGGGCCGCAAAACTTTTTCCAGGACTTTCCGCAGGAGGCTCATGTTTGGAACCATGTGAACTTTGAGCCATTTCAAGGTACGTCCCCACATCGCTTTTCCTAAACCTAACCACAATAACTGTACATGTCTAAACCAAGTGCTTTCTCTGTTTCTTGCTTACTTGACTTTGTCACAGCTACCTGTGCTCTCCAGTGCAGAACAGCTTGATTATTTAGAGGCTGGATTCATCCACCTATTCACTAAAATACAGTTTACCATGTGGGTCTAACTTGAGATGAGCAGCTAAAACGTTAGCATACAGGAACATCACAGTCTCACAAAAAAATTATGGAATGGACACGACCCCTAACTATGCTGTACGTGGTGCTGGGCACAAAATGTGATAAAATCATGTGTTCAAACAGCTTTGGTGAGATCGTGGTTTCAGTTAAAATGCCTCTGGGCACATTAAACAATAATGGTAACTGGCTACCATGCCAACGTGAAAGGATGGCTTTTTCGTCAGTGTCTGACACCTAAAGTCACTGACCAAGCGCCGGGTTTAGACAATTCCGGAGTGAGACCAGGTTGTTGAAAAAACTACGTACAGGACATAAGTGACATAAACTTACGTACATACTTTGCATAATAACGCAAAATACAGATGTAAAGTACTTTAAATAATCAGATTAAGTCCCTAAAGTCACATAACTACTTTGACTTTTGGTTTCTTATAGGACATGAATAGCCGTCTCCTGGTTGAAAGTCCATGTTTGTTTGACCCATCCACCACCACTCCCTCCTGCCCCACACAGACTTTCTCACTCTTTCTGTCTAATTTGTGAGTCCACCAAAAGAAAAAAATCTCATCGACCTCGCATTGCCATTGTTTTCATGTTACCAGTGGGTCATTTTAACTTATTTTGTGCCACCACCATGTGTTGTTATTTAACCTAATTTGTTGAGAAAAGGCTGACCATAACAGTGATACAAATCTGCTGCTTCAGCCAACATCTCAGAGAAGATTAGATCATTCAAAGTGACATTAACCTTGCACTCTGTTACTGCTTCTGCCCTGAAACACAATGTTTTTAAAATGTGAGGTTCTGCTCATTAGTGCAACACTTCAAGAGGCAAAATCAACTTCTGAAGTAGAGACAGTTGGAGGATACTGCTATAACCAGGATTTCTCATGACTCCATCATGATTCCATAGTCCATTTGTCCATCTTTCACTTTATCAGTTATCTATTATTTGTTTACTAAAATTGTGGTATAGTTTGTCATAGTTTAGGTTTTAGGAACACAGTTCCTGCTGATGAAAAGATACTGCACTGTCTGATAAATATGTAATTTATCACAGTTGAAGTAATGGATTATGGACATCATTCCCACTGTAATTAACTTGGAAAACTCACTAACAACTTTTGCATTCTACTATTATACACACTGTACACATTCTTTGCAAACAATTGATTAAGTCTATATAGTAAATTAACCATTCTTACTGGAATTACTGTCATGTCTGATACACTCAACACTACAGTACTAATATAGACTGCACTATCGCTATACCATGTATATCCAATTAGAGTTAAGAGTATGATTCTGATTTTTAGTTCAATCTTGGTTCTACTGACTAAAATCAATAAATCATCTGTCTATTTATCTGTCTGTCACAATTTGTCTACATTGACAGCAGTGTACTTTCAAAACCGCAGTACCACTTTTTTTTACGCTTAAGTCAAAAGCACACCCCATGCCAAAGGCCCTGTCTTACACAGATAATTTTGAAAAATGACATTTCTTTCCTCCATTTAAAAAACTAATTCTGTCCACATTACCTTCAATTTATTAAATAGCCTATGTCTGTCCACACAAGAGCACAAAAACAACTCCAAATGCCTGCCAGTGTTAGCTGTCTTCACAATGGTAGTGAAGTGTACATGCTAACGTTATCTTTTTTCAAAACACCTACTGAAGATCTTGTCACTGATGATTCCCATTCAATATAAGAATAAAGGAGCTCACTTAAAGATCTGAGTGATGTTGTGGACATGCTAAAATTTTCCTTCCCCTCCTCATCAACAATAATCCTACTCTGGATAGTGTCCCACCATCTGCTGATCCAAGACCATCATTTCTACTGCAAACGCTGAAGTGGAACAAACACACTGGGTGCAGCAGATTCCTCCTTTTGTCTATGAAGTGGTGCAGCAATCAGTGTTGCAATAATGTGTTACTAGTAACCCCAAAACCAAAAAACTTGTAACATTACATTTGTTATCACATCACAACTGACTTAAAATACCACCTCACATCAGCAGACTCATTTTCGTTATCGTCGTAGTGCGCAGGCACGCCACAAAGCAGCAAGCTAATTAGGAAGATGCTAACACTTACCTTAGTGGCTGGAAATATTCCCATTACTTCCATTTTGACAGGTGGAAAGATGACAGTAACACTGTTTCGGCACATAGTCATACTTAAATTCTTTCCAACCTGAAAAACACATCCTCAGACCTCTGGTCTGAAACTTTGACCGCACAACAATGTGAAGATCCTGGAAATACACCCCACAAAGGTGAGCCCTCCTTGGCCATGGAAGTCAGCTGTAGCTCTACAGTGGCTAAACAACCAAAATTGGATTTTACTCATGGGCAGCTGCAGGCTACAAAGAAGTTATGAAGCTTTTAGCTGGATATGTTGTGGATTAATTGTTGCTCCACAGGTGACTCTCCGTCTTCCATACAGAGGCTTGGGAAAATACCGGTCACAGGCAACAAAAGACCTCCAGGTGAAAAAAAATAATAATAATAATCATTTGCAAGTGATCTAGTCTTAGCTACACTTACATTCAGACATTCACACAGGGGCACACATCTGAATTCTGGGTAGTGACACAATTGTCCTATGGCTAAGCCACGCCCCCCTCCACTCACTCGGACAAACTATCAACATTCAGTGACCGGCGCTACGGCAGGTGTCACAGTACACGGCATTTTGCAGGAGGCAATTGATGTTTTTTGGGGACATAACGATCAGATGTCATTGAGAAGTAACCAAAAGGGCCTAAACTATGCATTGGAGGGATATATTCATCACTTTATTTTTGAGAAGGTTGATGAAAAGCTTAAATTACAAGCCAAAATTTACAGGTCACAGTGTACGCTTGTGAACCGCATCTCATTGCCATCGCCATCAAAGACAACAAGTTAAAGTGCCACTGAAGTTAAGCTTTTTGGCTCAGAATATGAGAAAAGGATAACGGCCTATTTACCATCTTTACCAAGAGTGTCTCTCTGTTAGTTTGGTGCTACAGTATTTACATGGAATC
Source organism: Epinephelus lanceolatus (assembly GCF_041903045.1). Classification (NCBI taxonomy): domain Eukaryota; kingdom Metazoa; phylum Chordata; class Actinopteri; order Perciformes; family Serranidae; genus Epinephelus; species Epinephelus lanceolatus. Next base: position 7,743,709 of record NC_135751.1, read on the forward strand.
ATTCAGCATAACGTTTGCCATCCTTTGTTATCTCTGCGATTACAGATAAATTCATGAAGCTAAGCTCCAGAAGTTAACGATAGCTTAACTAGAGCCCTTTGGACAACAGCTAACAATGATGTATGATCAGCAAAGTACAAAACTAGAACAAAATAGGCTAATGAACTCCCAGCAAACAAGGTGACATGATGGACAACGCAGGTAGGAGCTAACGTTAAGCTAACTTTATCTAACGTTAGCTAGAGATGTTAAGGATAACTTTATATTTCTTTCCAGCAAAGTGACAATATGTTGCCTCAAACACAATGTTGACTTACCTTAGAACAGATGTAGACATCATTGTTAATCTTATTCACGTTGAGTTGATGTTGTGGTCTAACGTTACCACACAACTTTATCCAAAGGAGACACTTTTCTCGGTTGAGATGTGGTTTAAAGTGTAAAAAATACACTCCGTTGCTCAGCCTCTCAGGATACCTTGTGCCGGAGGTGCATGTACCTCATGCACACCGTCTGACCATTTTTAAACTTCAAATCTCCAAAAAAGCTCATTAAACTGAACAAAACTGACTTCCTGTAATGCATTTCGATGGACGTCCAGGCAGAGAATGTCCGAGTGTATGGGAATGGCCATACGCACTGTGATTGGCTCATTGCGTTTGAGGGCGGGACTTAGCCATAGGTCAATTATCAGTTTTATGGTGTGTAACAATGTTGTTGTAAGCTATTATCATTACTGTCTGTCCTACATCTCGCTCAGTCTCTCTCTGTCCCTCTTTCTGTATCATTGTGTCATACGGATTACTGTTAATTTATCATGTTGGTCTGTTCTGTATGACATCTATTGCACGTCTGTCCGTCCTGGAAAAGGGATCTTTCCTCAGTTGCTCTTCCTGAGATTTCTACCATTTTTTTCCCCGCTAAAGTGTTTTTTTGGGGAGTTTTTCGGGTCCAAAGGACAGAGGGATACTGTAAAGCCCTCTGAGGCAAATTGTGGTTTGTGATATTGGGCTTCATAAATAAAATTGAATTGACTGATTGATTCAGTATTGCAGAACAGAATGTTGCAGGTCAAACAAGGGATGCTTGCTTACCTTTATAGAAAAATAAACTTTTGACCTTTAATCCTTAAGTATTGAGTCAACAGCTCTATCAAGCTTTGCTAAGTAAAATTTATTATGTACATAGTGCCAGTGTGAGAGGAGTCAATAAAGGGTTCTTGATCATAATGTAAGCAACATAGATCAAAGCTGTTAAAGGAGGCGCAAGAGACGTGGAGTCTAGTGGGATGGACTTGTAATCTGGGTTTCATTGTAATCATCACAATATCCTCGTCAATTTACACTTTTTTTATTTTTATTTTTTTAATTAACGGTACCTATGATCTTTCCTGAACCATAACTAAGTGATATAGTTGTCTAACTTGAACCGCACCATAACAAGAATTAATTTATTATAACCAGTGGTGCTTTTAGCTGGATAAAATGGTGGGACTATAACTACCTTGGTGAGATGGAAAACCAAATGATTACATTTTGACACAATGCACTATTTCGACATTTTGCACACAGTTAAACCCGTGTACTAATCCAACTGAAGACATACTTGTTTTTCTTAACTTGCTGTTTACAGCTCAATTCCCTGTTTGTACGAGCTGTCAGTTTGGGTAGCTATGTTTACTCTGCTGAGTGAACCCACTTTTACCTCATTGTCCTGCTGCTTTTATGTTTGTTAATCCTCACAGAGACATGCTTGAGCTCCTGAAAGCCTGTTCTTGACCAGGTACCATCCCCTCAAATAACAGATGCAGGAAGCAAAAAAAAAAAAAAAAGTGTCTTCTCTGATAAGCTAACAATTGGCCATTTTTTCCTAAATAATTACTCTACCTTAAATTGGATTTTTTTTTTTTTTTTTTTTTTTTCTTTTTTTTTTTTACCAGCGGTTTGGTTTAAAACAATATCCAGCAGCTGATGGTCACCAATATGTTGAATCTCAAGTGTTCCCTTGTTCACAGTGACTACAGGCACGGGTCAGATCTGCATGGAGCAAAAGAAACCACTGCTGCATCACAGATAATAGCTTCCAAAACACAAGATTCACTCAGTGATTTCTGCAGCATGAGAAACACCTTTAAAAATACTAATGTCTAAAAGTACAGCCAAACAGTCAGAGTGAGCTGCCTATACAGCCATAGCCCTACCAATGCAACTGACCTCAGGCAAGCCCCACCTGGCGTCAAATTATTGCCATCAACCAGTTTCTTTTTTTCCACTAAAGGCTTTGGGCATGCATTTTTTTTCCTTTTTGCCCTTTGCACATCTGTTTGTTACATTGTATACATTTGATTCAGTTATTTTTGGTTTCACATTAGAATTATGCGAGTGCACAACTATACATGACATATCATAGACTGTATATAAAGATGGACGAAATAACAGCTCCACAAATGTGAACCCAAAACATCTCAATTGCCCCCTGCAGTATAGGTCATAAACTCTGCCCCCTCTATATAAGTGAATGGGACATGGGCTGAACTAAAAACCCAAAAGTATATGTTAAATAAAAAATTTTCCCAAAGATTTCCATCTTCTAGGCAGTTTTCGTCACCCTAAAGTTAGTTCAAGTGTTTGTTTTTCTTTTAAGTTTGCTTTTATTTTGTTATTTGATGCTATGAAAAGGGATTTGATGATAGAATTGACAGCTGTGTGTGCCAACCAGTGTGCTCGCATGCAATGGCGCTGCCTCAATTGGTCTAGTGGGTGTATGGGCAGAAACAATTGCTCAGACTCTGGCTCAAAATGACGTCGCTAGTGCAAGATGGCAGATGCCAGGATATTTTGGTTTCATTTTTGTATAGTTTTACAGGAGTGAGTGGAGAGTTGTTGTGCATCTGTTACAGTCTATGTGACATACCTAGCCTGGTTCCAGACCAATGTGTCAGTTGGGCAGGTAGTATTTTCCATATGCTACTATGGCTCATTTTGCTTTGTTGTGTTTCCTTTTTTCCAGTTCTGATGACAACCTAACATAACTTTATGTTATTGTCTTGAAAGTTGGAGCCATAAAAAATATGTTTTCACACTGTAAACAACCAGGACAATGGCTCAGTATATCCAGACCGGGACCACCTCTTTTTGTTGGACCAAAGTTGCCATTTGGTTCTGACCATGGTCACATTTGTGACATTGGTTTGGCTCCATCTAAGCAGTCCCAAAGTATGGACCAAATGAGGTAGGTGTGACAGTCCTTTCAAAATATTATTTTAAAACTATTCCATCCAGCCACTGACCTTAAATTCTATAAGAGTAATAAATAACAGCAGCAAGCGGGACTGTTTTATGGCATGCATTATTTCAGGATCATATTAATTTCTAAGTCACTCGGTACCACTAAAACCACACTTTATCAGCTCCCAGCAGGTAAGACTTTGCCCAAAATGCTCCTTTGTGTCTAACCATGATTCAACCATTACATTTACAGATATTGCAGAAGGCATGATTTGTAAATTACTGACATTGCCTTGAACATAATATGGGGTATTGCATAATCATCCAGTATTGGCATTCTTGTCTAACAATAGGCTTGCTTTTTTACCTCCATGATCAGAACATGTGACCAAAATGTTTTAGAATGGTAGAATAATTTTAGGAAATTTTTCAGACAGTTCTTCTCATGTACTGATCATACATTTTCCAATGAAATGTAATGCACCAAAATCGATACATATTCTACATTATCATGAGCCAGTTATTCTTGAGTAATCCATGTATTTTAGAAGGCTGAAACCACGTGACCAATGCACTGGCAGGAGTAAAGAGTCAAGAGGGAAGTGATCTCATAAGTTGGAGGTTGGATGGGCCACAAAACAAGGGACTTACCCCCAAAACTATTTCCGATGAGACCAGTGTTTGAAACTGTGTGAACTTTGAGTCATTTATTTGGCTACAACGTCACCATGTCTCTTCTCCTTAACCAAACCACAGTAACTTGCCCAAACCTATCCTCCTTAACTTTACGATATATAAGTAACTTTACGTTAAGTGCGTAACGTCATTCATAGGGTGCTAATTTGCAGGATATCATACAATCAATTGTATTAGAATATGTTACATTATTACATAAGGACATGTGCAGTGAAACATTTCCAAAAGTGGTTTTGCATCTGAACCTGCAGACTGACGAAAACTTGAATTTACTTTGTGTGCTCTCCCTATTTTTGTTGTTATCAAACTTTCATAAGTCTGACCAAACCCTTAAACCAGCAAAGCATGCAGACAAGAAAACTTTCCAAACACACATAAACGCACACACACACACATTCACACACAGTAAACATACAATGACTAGAAAGAGAGTGTGTGGGTGTGCAGGTGAAGACAGACAGAGAGAAAATATCTTGTCATCTGGTTTGGTTTTGAGAATGATTATAAATATGCATGCACGCACACACACACACACACACGCACACACACACACACACACACACACACACGCACACAAAGCAGGAATGTTTATTTAACTGCCTCTTGTAAAGAAAAGCAAATGATCACACCCATTTTCTGTCTTTCATTCCCTAGCTTTTTATTCTCTCTACTGTCTATCATCAGTGTGATAACGAGGTTGTAAGAGCTCGTTAACCTCACACACACACCACAGCTCAACCCGAAACCACAACGGCTGTGTGTGTCTTTTTCTCTCTCTCTTTCTGTCATCACCTGATTTGAAAATACTTAGGGTGAAGTAATATTTGCCTCCAACCATTTGTGTGTGTTTGTGTAAGAGAGCGAGAGGGAGAGATGATTCCACATTAGGGTGTTTAACTAAGACTTACAGACCTGTGTGTGTGTGTGTGTGTGCGTGCGTGTGTGTGTTTGTATGTGTGTGTGTGTGTGTGTGTGTGTGTGTGCGTGCGTGCGTGTGTACATGCGCAAGTGTGTGTTTTCATTGGCAGCTTGCAATGTCAGAATGTTGGCGACCAGGTGTAAAATGTTGCTTCCTCGGCAACGCTGTAACCAGGAACAGAAAAACACTGAAGACAGCCAATAAGAGAGAGAAGAACTGCCTGTGACTGTATTATGGCCTGAGTGTTATAGCGATATCACATGCTCACATACTCGGAGCTGCCATCCATGTGGAGACATGTCATCCTCTTGGCATACATTGCCAGCTTTGTCAAATGACGGCAAGCTCCTCCAGTGGCCATTTTAAAGTCCCACTAGGTCCAATTTTAGGTTTTCTGGTTCACAAAATACCCTGACTTATTAAAGCTGCACTTGTCAATATTTTTAGTGTAATAGGAGTCACTAATAATGATATACCCACGAGAATTATCACCTGTAGTTTGTTCTCAATTCTGCAGAGCGATTTAGCATATTTCAGCTCACTGTTTTTGTTTTTTGCAGCCCACAACTTCAGTGTTTTGCTTCAGTCTCATTGCTCCCATCAACCTGGTTTCTAGTAGCAACAGGCAGCTGTATTGAGTGAAATGATTTATTACAAGACACATTGTATCCTCATAATGTGGTTTGATGGATCCAATGAATTTGCACACACAACAGTTCGTATGACATCCTATGAATTAGCGCCCCACGTTTGACATTACATACTTCTGGTAAAGTTGCATACGTAATGTAGAGTTATTGTGGTTAGGTTTAAGAATATGACTCAAAGTTCACTCAGGTTTGAATGTGACTGTCCTGGAGAAAAAAGTGTTTTGGTCATGTGGTTGAATATGAGCCAGGGCACAGCCTCAAATTCTAAGGCAGGGCTGTGCTGTCTGCTCCTCCGTCCCGTCTCAAAACTAAAGGTGACTGCGCTTTTGCAGTGAGAGCTGGATATCCTTGCCTGAGGATCTTTTTTAAAAAAGTGTTCATTAATGTGAGCAAATTATTTCATTTCCAACATGTCTCATCTTTTTTAATGTTATTGCTTTCTATCTTTTATATTTCTTTTGGGTATTTTATTTCCACTTTGTATTGTTTTGATTGTCTGATTTTATGTCATTGCGGTACTAAAATGTTTTTGTTCCTGTTTTAACAATGTAAACCACTTTGTAACTTTGATTTGAAAAGTGCTGTGTAAATAATATTTCTTCTTCTTCTTCTTCTTCTTCTTTTTATTATTATTATTATTAGTAGTAGTAGTAGTAATAATAAAGACTGAGCTTCTCTTTAGAAGTTGTAACATTTGATTGGAAGTTTAGTCCTACAGGCTTTAAACTATACAGTATTTCACAAGAAAAAGAAGACGCTGACATGATAATACTTTTAGTAGAAATATGATTCTTTCCTGTTCCATGTATCATCTTGCAACTGCCAGAGGGGTCCCAATCCTCACTGAGATCACTGATAACATTGGACCACACTGCCCCTAGTGGCTGGTTGTGTGTGTGTGTGTGTGTGTGTGTGTGTGTGTCTCAGTACCATAAATTGTATCTTGATCTGTTCTCTCTCACTCTTGAGACAGAAAAATGAGATAGATCGATTCCTCCAAAAATCCCACCAGTGGCAATGGAAGAGTTATGTCTAGTTACCCCTACCCCCCAAATACACACATACACAGACACACCGCACCACTGTCTGTCACACTGCACTGCCCCCCTCAGTTCAATCAGAGGAACTTCTGTGCAGCACATCCCAGTCTGTTGTCATCAGCTCCCACCTCATTGGTCACTTCTCTTTCAGGCAGCCAATCAGGAACCACAAGATGAAGCTGGGATGGAAAGCTGAGGTTTGTGTGTGTTTACAGTGTGTAGCTACACACATAGCTTTGTATGCTGTATTTTTTTTCAGTCACCTGCCTTCTGTAGCAGCTTTATTTTGGGACTAAATTTGTTTGACCGATCCACTGGTTTGTAAGTCATGCTTCAGTCTTGGAGCTGCTGTCATGCTTCCACTAGTTTCCCAGGCCATAGTTGAGCTCTTTTGCTGAAAGCAGTCTGGTTATCCCAAGGTGGACCTGGTTGTGTGTTCATGACTCACAGCTTTGGAATTGGGTGGGGTGCTGTTAACTTAACCATGAAGGAGAGTGTGTGTGTGTTTGTATGTGTGTGTGTGTGTGTGTGTGTGTGCGTGTGTGTGAGTGACAGGTGAATGGGACCGTGAGTTTACCTACTCCTCCTCTCCTTATTTCCCACTCCTTTTATACCCAGCCTGTCACCTGCTGTGTGCTCTCTGTCTCTTTCTCTTTCCCTCTTGCCCTGCAGTTTACACATTACTTTTGTTACTGATAAACTCTTGTGCAAATCTTTAAGTACATTTCTAATACTTGAGCAACAAAAATATGATTTAGTGCATGTTTGAGACTGAGTTAGGAGAAATCCTCTCTTAAATTAACACGTTAAAGCAACCCAATTTCACATCAATGTAATATTTAGCTTATGTTGGTCCACAGTGTAAAACGTATTAATGACACAGTATTAAAAAAAAAATTGTGATATTTTTACATTTTCTGGCCAATGCTTCTCTGTTGACCTGCATCCAGGTCATGTGACTGCCAAGTGCCTACCTGTGAACACAAAAGAAAATGTTGCCATTTATTTTATTGCCAGTGGAAAATGCAACATTTTAAGATAGTTTCAGCATTAAAATGCATTTTGACAACATGTCTAGTGAGAAATGTGCATTTTGTTCCCAAAAGCTTTGATCAGTGAATGTATATGTTTGTTAGTTATATTGAAGATTATTTCAGGTCTCACCAGAAAATTGCTGCCATGCAACATTTTCTACTGTTGCGTTGCATATCGTTTTTGCTAAACCCCCGTAGCTTGAATATTGTTTGAATCATTGTCTTTGCTTTGTGCCCCCACATTTCGTAACACACAAATATGAAAGTGTCCTTGATAACTCAAGGATATGATAGTTAAATCCAGTGGTGTAGAGGTAGTTGATGAGGTGGATGTACTTCTGGATAAATGGATAGGTCATCAAGGAGGAAGTGGGCACACTCTAGTATAAAATCTAATGGCTTTTTGATTTATTGGTGGGTATACTGTAAACAGCCAGGAAAAGAGGTTGGTATACTCCATACACCTGCATATACCCTCCACTACACTACTGCTGAAACTGAAGGCTATAAGTTTGGATTACTTCTCCTTCAATTCTGAGGAACTGAGCTTTTCAGGGTTTTTTTTTGGGGGGGGGGGGGGGGGGGGGGGTTGGCTTTTTTGTCAGTTCCCAATGGCAGACCCATGAGCCTTAGCTACCGTTGCTATGGAGACAAAGTCAGTCCGCCTTGTGCTACCAGTAAAACTATAATTTATTTTGAACTGAATAAGATTTTGTGTGCACACCCAACATCTTTATTTTTCCTAGTATAGATCATCTAGATACAGTGTTATTACCAGGCTGTACAAGATAAGACAACTCAAAACTTTAAGCAAAATATTGTTTTGGAACCAAAGCCCTTCAAGGAATTTCTATTTGAAAAAGGGGGAAGATACACAATTATAAAGTTATAAAGTTTGTTGTAGCATAGTACATTAGCAGTATTATATTATTTACTGCAAATTTGTATGCTATTAAAATTGCAAAAACAATATAAAATAAAATATGTGGAGAAGAGCTTTAATTAGCAATACAGATTAATATATAATTTTGCTTTCATGAATCCCTTTATACATATGTGCATATATATATATATATATATATATATATATGTATGTATATGTATATGTATATATGTGTGTTTTGCATTGTGAAAGTAGTAATACAGACAGGCAATTTAAGGAAAGAGAGATAGGTACAATATTCAACAAAGGTCACCAAGCTGCAATCAATACAGGCAGAACAGGGACATTGCGAGCATATCAACCACTAGTTAACCAGGACTCCCTATCAGCAAAAAAGAACTTCAATGTTCAGCAACTTGCCACAACCAAGATTATATTTCATTACAACTAGTGATGGGCCAAAAAATTGAACAGATCTTTTTGAACAACTCAGGTCTGGTATGGGTCTTATATGTACCAGGTCAGCCTGTTGTACAGTACTTCTGAGTGCTCATGAATCCCCAACTGCCATTTACAGTGACTAAATGACAAGCGATTGAATCAGACTCAAGTTGAGCCCTCCAGCAGCCAAGGCCAATGATGCATTCATGTGCTCCTTGGATGGTCGTTTGTCTGAGTTTGGTGTGCTCATGAGCTTTAAGTTGTAATGTGGAAACACCATGGACACTACAAAGAAAATGTGTTGTATTTTATTGTTCAGAGCATTTAAACAACACACTGATAACAAAGAGCAAAGAGCAAACAGTTTACCTTTATTAATGTAAACTTATAGATGATAACTGGTAATGCATTCGTGAGAAGTTTTGTGGGGTGGGCAGCACTAGCAGTCAAATGTGTATGTACTACAACTTGCAGAAACTGACACTGATCATTATTTGCAAAAAGTATAAAAGCGCAATAGGTCCTATAATGTAAAAAGAATAAATGCCAACATTTTCACAATTTCAGCTCCCACAATGGTAACTACAGACATGTTAAGGAAAGATCATGGTTATGGCATATTGTTAAGGTAGGCAACAACAATATTTAGTAAAAGGCACACTTAAAGTCTGTGAAAACTGTGATGGTAAAGGTTTACTACATGTCATACTGAACCAAATAGGTCTGCTAAAATCTTAGGTGCAATCTGTGTCAGACTGTATGATATGTACACGTCCATATGTCAGACAGTGCAGTGAATGTATGGTGAACTGTAGTGCTATGATATAAATAGTTTAAGTATATTAGGGCAGAGGGACATCATCATCTTGCATCAACCATCTGAACAATTCTGAGGGATATTGGGTTGGTATGTATGTATGTATGTATGTATGTATGTATGTATTATGTAAGATTTCTACTTTTCTTTCATAAAACTCTCTTCCTCTCACTCTCTCCGTTTTCCCTTCTTAATATTTCTCTCTCTTGTTCTGCCTATAAAAACAGAGCATACTTCAGTCTTGCATAGAGGACTCCATTCATTGAAACTTGGCAGCTCTCTCTCCAGCCTTTCCTCCATACCACTACCTTTTTTATATATTAGAGCCTTCATCATCCCTCCTTCCATTCCTCTCTGTCTCTCCTACTCTACATTAATTACTCCTCTGTCTCTTCTTCCCTTCTCTACTCTCTCCCTCCTTTCCCCCTTATTTTCTATTCCCCTCCTTTGTCCCACATTGCCTCTTGATGTCTTTTAAATTCCCTCACATTTTTGCTTTCTCCATCCACCTTGTGTCTGTATCTATATTGCCTCAGTAGCTTATACCTTTGGGTATGTTTACTCTCTAAACATGCTGTGTCCCAGAGGGGTGGTGCTGCAGTACTAAAGCACCTGACTGACATGAACACACATCATAACTACACTTTTCCGGCCTGTTAGAGTGAACAACGCCGCCATTTACTGTTGACACCACTGAGTTGTTAATGTAGATTCAAACACACACACACATATGTGTTAATGTGTACGCTGACAGCTTATGTTGAGTTGGTAATGTCAAGGTGTTAATGCTCTGCCAAATCCACTCTTACTGCTGGGGCTGTGTGTAGCAGGTCAAATATTGCTCCAGAGATGAGATCATTCTGCATATTGATGAGTTAAACATGCTCTAAAAACACTATGTGTGTATGTGTGTGTGTGTGTGTGTGTGTGTGTGTGTGTGTGTGTGTGTCAAAGCATCTAAATGTGAAGCACCAGCCTCTTCTATTCCTGTAGTTTCCTCCTGATATATGATTGGCTGAAACCTTACCATGAACTCTCCGCGACCCTGCCACGACCCCTCGTTGACCTCACCATGATCTCGCCATGATATCCCAAACCATCCCTCCCACCCCGACCTCCTCCTAATCCTCCACAGGGCATGAGGAGCAGAAATTTAGCTAATCAACCTGCTCCCACCAGCTGTGGGTTCAAACAATGTAGAATAAAATATAACAGAATGTGCAGAGAAATGTTACTCCTGCCTTTACCTCCTCTTTTTCTTTTTCTGATCATCAGTGTTAAATCATAGATCACACGGTTGTTTGCTGTGACCTTTGACCTCTTACCTTTTCTTGTTACTACCTGATATGGGAAGTAAAGATAATTCTGTTGTTGGAAAGTTGGTGTGGGTAACAAATTTTGAGTTATATTCAGAGAAATATCTGAGATTGAATGTCATATCACCTGTTTGTAGAGGAATAAAATACCAATGCACCTACAGCATCAAGTACTGCGTAAATTAGCAGGAACCTGAGTGAACATGACGTCAGCATTTAGTTTATTGTATAAATTAGTAGCTACAGTGATTGAAAAGTGTGTTTTTTAATGATTAAGTCATGATGAAAAGGCAAGTGTGGCATCATTCTGTATATTTTTATTATCTACCAATCATTCCAACAACACTGTGGTTAATGTGTGGTTAGGTTTAGGGCACAAAAACCACTTGGTTATGGTTAGGAAATTATCATGTTTTGGCTTGAAATACCCAGTTTTGGGGGCACAATCCCCATTGGAAAAAGCAATGTCTTATTAAAAAGCAACCACTTTTTGTTGCACTATTCCTGTTGGAAAAACAGTGATGAGTTGCTTCAAAACACCCATGTTTGGTGCCTACAAAGCTGCTGGAAACACAGCCATAGGCCTGCAGCTTGGCAAGAATCTCGCCTAGGTGTCATGCCATCCACCATCCCCTCCACCTCCCGAAAACAACATCAGCTCATTTGACATCACTTAAGGAACGTTGATATGATACACATGAAAGGTGCAAATGTAACAAATGTAACTTTCTTCTGGCAACTGGGCTGTATCTAAAGATCCCCTGTGTAGGCCCAACCCAACACAGAATGTATCTGCTAACAAGTAGTGTGTGTGTGTGTGTATCTACAGCCTGATGTAGGCCATCTTCTTCCTCTGTGCCACAGAGCTCCATTTATTAAAAACACATCAATGAACTACACTGTTCCTTCATCATTATTAACACACACTGTAGTTTACTTTTTGACTCAGTCCCACACACACCATCCCTCTGCCCCAAATACTCACTAGAGCACCAAATGTGGATTATTCCACTGCTGAAAATAGTCCCCAACAAATGTATTATTTCCTTCTGTTGAGTAAAATCAAGGGACCAGCAAACTACTGAACTTTTTTTTTTTTTTATTTTTCTAAAATGAAACAATATATCTTTCAGTCACGTTTAAAGAGAAACAATGAGTAGGAACTAGTGGGTTGGGGCTGAGAGCCAAACATAGGACATGGAAGTCAAAAAGTATCTAATGACACATTGTTGGTTTTGGTTTTTGTTATGGGATTTTTTTTTTACAATAATAAAAATGTAGAATAACACCAGACTTATCTTTCAGAGCTTTTCATTTTACAATAATTGCTGTTGCTGTGTGTTCCATATATTCTCAGCAACTCAAGTTCTGTTCCTCAGGTCATCTAATATTGACGCTGTGTCATGACCCTCGGCCTCTGGTAGCAATGCACAGGGCAACCTTTGGTGTATATATGGCCTTTTTTACACAGAGATCGCGCTATGGAGCCGCTGCGTATCCCTTCTTTATGCCACCTTTGCATTTTTACACAGAACCAAACAGCAGCAACATCATGCTGCGCCAGTGTGTGATTTTAGACAGCATGCCAGCAGATGCAAAAAGGGCGTCACAGGTGTGACAAGTAACATAACAGCTTCAGCCTCTAGTGTGACATTAAACATATGCATCAGCAGTGCTTTATTAAGAAAAACAATGGCATAGTATGTCAGTAAGAACTGTTTACCATCCCTGTTATATGGCGTCTAATCTCATCTTTGCTTGGAGGGTAAGGAGCTCCTGGACCTCATTGTTTTCCCAATTTGCAGACATTTTCAACAGCTCTTCTTCTTTGAGTTAGCTGCTAACTGCTTCTTGCTGCCTTTTGAATCTCCCACAGTGGGCTGCACGCATAACACATTGTCAAACGTCACATCCACACTGACAATGATCCTGTCCTGCTGGCTTTCCCTTTTATATAGACCTCGTTTCAGCGCCACCTTAAAGGTGAGACAGTTCACATGACTGTACCTTTTACACAGAATAGCAAGGCAGCACAATAGCATGAAAATCCTGTTTAAAAAGGGCTTATGTGGGGCACCCACCAGCTCACCTGTTAGCGCAGGCACCCCAAGGCTGTGGGTTTGATTTCAACCCGCAGCCCTTTGAAAAAAACCCATTTCATTAGGAAAATAAGTATGTTTGTTATGTTACGTTACGTGACGTGACGTGATGTAAATATGTTAAATGAGGCGTGTAACATTACGTAATAACAATACTGACTTTTAGTTTCACACAGAACATGAACTGTCGTCTCCTGGGTGAAAGTCCAGTTTTATCTGACCCATCCACCTCCCCTCTCTTTGACCCTGCGTGGCCTTTCTCCCTTTTTATACTGCATTAGTTGCTTTCACTCTCAAATATTGCCGTAGATGGTCTTATATTGAAGTTAGTTGAAAGCTCAGTGCATGTCATGGACACCCTAAAGGGTGCCTTTGATTTCACAGGCTGAGGGGTTTGACAAAGTGTCTGTATTTGACAACCTGAGAATGAGAATTGGCTGAAGTGTTATTGAGGATGGATCTCAGTGAGTCTCTGAGTATTGACTGGCATATTGTTCATAAAAATTTAATTCTGTTTGTATCTACTCAGAGCGTATTATCTGTTCATATTTACTTACATCTCTAGTTCATACACATTGTGGGCTCAGACTGGTTTTGTGCTTATACTTAACGAGAAGACAAACTCCTCATTGATTCCATTTCTTTCTCACTCTGCACTCTGCTGAAAGTC